>NC_053492.1:9232888-9322888 GCF_905171775.1 Rana temporaria | reverse complement strand
ATACTGTAGTATCCAGGACATTATAGAGAGAGTGGCAGTGGCCTCCTGGGGCTCTGAATTCCAGCACCGGGCAATGCCAGACCCTGTGTCATGGGAAAATATGGGGCACCAATCCCTGGTCACTTATTATGCAATGCTGCACAAACAGACCTCTTATAAGAATGAGTGTCCGCCAAGAAGTGAAGGATTGTCCTTTATTCCACTTGGTATTCTAGAACATTTTATTTGACCAGTGAGATGTTAAGAAGGTGAAGGTTGCCTTCATTTCCTGGCAGGAGTTCTGTAAGGAGGTCTGGAAAGGGCCGGTGGCAAGATCATCATAGCCAAGAGTCCCCCGTCTCCTTTAGAGCCCTTCTGCCCACCAACCCTATCAAGGACCAAAAGTCCTCCAGCTGCCCTACCACCTCAGAATTGTTCAGCCCCACTGACACCCAGCAGGGCCAGATCTAACCTGCCTGATCTGGGGGTTCAGTAACAAAAATGGTCAGGGGGGCATAATGTAAACACACTATCATTTTTTCCTCTCCTAGTTCCTTACATCGCCATGTGCCTGCAATCAAAAGCAACTGTATTAGGCCAGTATTTTTTAGAGAGGGGGAGAAAGGAGAGGGGGCAGGAGAGAGAGAGGGGAGAGGGGAGAGGGGAGAGAGAGGGGAGAGGGGAGAGAGAGGGGAGAGGGGAGAGAGAGGGGAGAGGGGAGAGAGGGGGGAGGAGAGAGAGGGGGGAGGAGAGAGGGGGGAGGAGAGAGAGGGGGGAGGAGAGAGAGGGGGGAGGAGAGAGAGGGGGGAGGGAGAGGGAGCAGGTGGAAGGAGAGAGAGAGAGACTAAAAGGGGGGAAGAGGGAGGAAGAGAGTGGGGAGATGTGAAAGAAGGAGAGACTAAAAGGGTGGAGAAGGAAGAGAAAGAGAAGGGAGAGGGGGGAATGGGAGGAAGGAAGGGGAGGAGGGAGGGAGAGAGAAGGGGAGAGTGGGTGGAGGAAGAGAGAGTAAAGGAGGAGGAGGTAGAGAGAAGGTGGAGTAAGAGAGACTAATGGTGGGAGGAGAGAAGGGGAAGAGTGAGGGAGGAGAGAAGGGGAATGTCAAATGTCTGGGTTCAGTGTCGGGGGAAGGTCATCCAGCGCAAAGATGTGCCCCCTCCCCCATTCATGATATGCAACCTTAGGTGATTCTATATGCAGCAGTCACTTACTTGGTGAATTCACTGCTGATGTCACTACTCCCCTGTCAGCCTTGTAACAGAAGGGAGTTGCCCTATCCCTACAGTAAACCATTGCGCCCAGGGCAACCACCCCCCCTCGCCCACTTCTTATCCCAGCCCTGCATGGATTGATTCTCAGAGGAGTGGCAGTTTTTGCAGTCAGAAGAGCAGAGAGAGTGACATCTGTAAATGGGGTCCAATCTGCCGGCACTCACCAATTTCTCCCTCGGACTCGGCCAGCCAGGTACAGCTTTTCTTTTTTTTGAATCTGCAGTGGTGTTAAAAAAAATAAAAACGTTACAGCTATGTCATATACTCTGCATGCAATCTCATTTTACTTCTGCACATACACATCAAGTCCTCCCACCGCTGTATGGGTGGAGAAGACATAGGATGGGAGGTGGGCCACATTCATGTAGCACACTGGTCACAGCCGATTCCGTGTCTCTCATTGGCAGGAGTAATGTTAGTGAGATAATGAGTAACGGGGAAAATCGGCATAGCACAGTGCACCCGCCAAAACACAAACTCTGGGGACCAGCAATGACATTGAAATGAGAGATGCTGCTGCTGTTTACAAATTATCGATTACAATTGTGTGCAGTGTGTGACAGGGAACATAATGATTTATTACTTGTCCCGTGGGGGGGCGCCACTGAAATCTGGGGGGCCACAGTGATCCCCCTTACATCAGAGTCCTCTCTGTACATCAGTTTTCATTGCTCCCCCTTAAATCATGGTTCCCAGAGCATCCTTTATGTCAGAGTCCCCCCTTACAGTGAAAGGGAAATTCTGTGAGTTTACATGTAGAAGGGGAACTTTGCAAGTTCAGATGTAAAAGGGGGACTCTGATGTAAAGGGGGACCCTTGTTATTAACTTCATACGAGGCGATTTAGTTCGCATTTGTAGCGATTAGGGTTGTCCCGATACCGCTTTTTTAGGACCGAGTACAAGTACCGATACTTTTTTCCCATGTACTACCCGAAACCAAATACCGATACTTTTTTTTAAATGTGTCCCCATATGTAGCCATGTCCCCCCACACATGCAGCCATGTCCCCCCACACATGCAGCCATGTCCCCCCACACATGCAGCCATGTCCCCCCACACATGCAGCCATGTCCCCCCACATATGCAGCCATGTCCCCCCACACATGCAGCCATGTCCCCCCACACATGCAGCCATGTCCCCCCACACATGCAGCCATGTCCCCCCACATATGCAGCCATGTCCCCCCACATATGCAGCCATGTCTCCCCATACCTAGATGCCGCCGCCTAGTTAATCAGCGTGCGGGGAACATTACAGCTTTCATTTGAATAGCTGTCTGTTCCCCGCCGCGCCTAGACACTCCCCCTTGCTCGGGATTGGACGGGTGATCTGTCTATCAAAGTGCAGATCACACGTCCAATCCCGAGCAAGGGGGAGTGTCTAGGCGCGGCGGGTAACAGACAGCTATTCAAATGAAAGCTGTAACGTTCCCCGCACGCTGATTAACTAGGCGGCGGGGGCGTTGCGGTATGCGGCGGCGGGGGGTAGTATCGGATCTGGTATCGGGGGAATTTGCGGGAGTACAAGTACTCCCGCAAATGCTCAGTATCGGTCCCGATACCGATACTGGTATCGGGACAACCCTAGTAGCGATATACAAGTTACTCACTCATATGATTAGAAATGTTATTTAATAGCAAAATATATGTATAGTTTATACTATAAAAAAAATTAATAATGGATGTGTGCCGCTAAAGTGTTGGGGTTTGACTTCAAGAAAGGGTGGCAACCCTAGTTGGCTGCATATTGTAATGATTGCCCATTGGCTGCCTGTGTAGTGTAATAATTGCCCTTTGTAGGCCATGTATGGTCAGGATGGTCATTGTCTTGTCTATTTATTGTCAGTGATGTTTGTTTAGAGGACCATATTACTAGAATTTATCTCCAAAATGAAGAGAATGTGTCCGCCCCATAAGAGGGGAAATGTTCTGACCCTGAAGGGGTTAATCTAGGTTTCCACACTATATATGTGTGTATCATCATCTGCTGGAGATAAAAGACGTCACAGTGACTATGGAGGAAGAGGACGGACATGACGGGGTTACTGGGTTTAAATAAATCTCATTACCTCCTCTGCTACCACTTCCAGCAAATGTCCTCTTTCTTCCTCCCGACTCACCTCTCATACGGACCTTGCTATTTATAGCTAACATCATTTCCTGCCTTTAGCTGACATCACTTCCTGTCCATAGCTGACATCACTTCCTGTCTTTCATAGAGATTTCCTGTCTGGGTAAAAGGTGAAATCGCCACCTTGTGGAGATTAGAAGAACTGCAGCCCTGAGAAACAGTGTGATCTTGTGCTGTGTGTTTAAAGTGGAGGTTCACCCTAAAAACGATTTTTTAACATTAGAGCCAGCATAGTAAGGGCATATACTTTCGGCAGGTTTTTTTTTTTTCTCCGTACTTACCTTTATATTCTGATTTGGTCCAGGGCTTCCGCGTTCTGATTACTCCGGGACTGGGTGTTCCTATCCCTGCCTCAGGGTTCCGATTAGGGTTGCCAACTCATCCCTTTAAAACAGAACACATATTAATTACACAGGTTCTGAGGCTAATTTAATGCAAATAAGGCACCACGTGAGTTTAATTACCTCCTTAAAGCGGTGGTTCCCCCTTAAAAACAACTTTTTTCTTATTCCACTGCCCCCCCACATTCCATCACGATTAAGGCTCTTATTATTTTTTTCATGCTGTACATACCTTAGTACAGCATATTCACCCGTGCATCCGGGTTGCGAGTCCCGCGAGAGTGGGCGTTCCTCACATGCTGTTGATTGACGTTTTGCCCAAAAACGAGCTCTCCCCCGTCGCGTAAGCCGCGTCACGGTTGGCGAAAGGAGCCGAACGGCGAGTCGGCGCTATACTGCGCATGCGCATCGTCGTTCGGCTCCTTTCGCCAATCGTGACGCGGCTTACGCGACGGGGCAGAGCTAGTTTTTGGGCAAAAGTCAATCAACAGCATGGGAGGAACGCCCACTCCCGCGGGACTCGCAACCCGGATGCACGGGTGAATATGCTGTACTAAGGTATGTACAGCATGAAAAAAATAATAAGAGCCTTAATCGTGATGGAATGTGGGGGGGCAGTGGAATAAGAAAAAGTTGTTTTTAAGGGGGAACCACCGCTTTAATCAGCCACAGAACCTGTGTAATTAATATGTGTTCTGTTTTAAAGGGATGAGTTGGCAACCCTAGTTCCGATGACTGCGGGACTGGGCGTTCCTATCCTTCGGTTCGATGATTGACGGCTTGTGAAACAGGTGACCCGTCGCACAACGCGCGTCACCAGATTTCCGGAAATAGACGAGCTAAGAGTCGGCACTATACGGTGCCTGCGCCCGCTGTGTAGAGCTGACTGCGCAGGCGCCGTATAGTGCCGACTTGCAGCTCGGCTATTTCCCGACATCTGGTGACGCGCGTTTTGCGACAGGTTACCTGTTTCACAAGCCGTCAATCATCCAACGGAAGGATAGGAACGCCCAGTCCCGCAGTCATCGGAACCCGGAAGCCCTGGAGAAAAACAGAATTCAAAGGTATGTACAGAGAAAAAAAAAAAAAAAAAACGCCGAAAGTAAATGCCCTTACTATGCTGGCTCTAATGTGTGTAATATTAAAAAAAAAAATTTGGGGTGAACCCCCGCTTTAACCACTTAAGCCCCGGACCTTTAAGCAGCTAAATGCCCAGGCCAGGTTTTGCGATTCGGCACTGCGTCGCTTTAACAGACAATTGCGCGGTCGTGCGACGTGGCTCCCAAACAAAATTGGCGTCCTTTTTTCCCACAAATAGAGCTTTCTTTTGGTGGTATTTGATCACCTCTCCGGTTTTTATTTTTTATGCTGTAATAAATATCCCCCAAAAACATATATAAAAAAAAATGTTTTTCCTCAGTTTAGGCCGATACGTATTCTTCTACCTATTTTTGGTTAAAAAAATCGCAATAGGCATTTATCGATTGGTTTGCGCAAAATTTATAGCGTTTACAAAATAGGGGATAGTTTTATTGCATTTTTATTAATTATTTTTTTTTAACTACTAATGGCGGTGGTCAGCGATTTTTTTCGTGACTGCGACATTATGGCGGACACTTCAGACAATTTTGACACATTTTTGGGACCATTGTCATTTTCACAGCAAAAAATGCATTTAAATTGCATTGTTTATTGTGAAAATGACAGTTGCCGTTTGGGAGTTAACCACAGGGGGCGCTGTAGGATTTAGTGTTCACTTAGTGTGTGTTTACAACTGTAGGGGGGGTGTGGCTGTAGGACTAACGTCATCGATCGAGTCTCCCTATATAAGGGATCACTCGATCGATGCAGCGCCATAGTGAAGCGATCGCGACGGAGCGGCTATAAACGAATAGCCGCGCCGTCGTCCCGGATCGCTCCCCGCGGGAATCCGACTGCCGCATATAGCGGGGGGCCACGATCGGACCCCCCACCCGCTAGAAGGCAAGGACGTATATGTACGCCCATTTGCCTGTATGTGCCATTCTGTGGACGTACATTTACATGCGGCGGTCGGGAAGTGGTTAAGTATTGTATAGGCCTCTTTTGGGGGAAATTTTAAGAAATGTCTCTCCCAAACAGGATAGTACACTAAGCCTGTAGACAAATAAGAGAACCAAATAAGTTAGCAGTGCTTCAAACCAGGACAGGACCTCTGTGAACAGAAGGGATTCCCTTCCTGGGAAATTAATCAATAATCTAAAATAATTGGGAGCAGAGGAACTAATGCAACCAGCATATATAAATAACCATAAGTATACAGATGCACGCCAGTATAAAAATAGTACATATACATACCTCCCAACTTTCTGAGATGGGAATGAGGGACACTATTAGCAAAAGTATGCAGGCATAGGACACCCCCTGGCACCCCACTTAAAGGAGAATTGTCCAAAAAAAATATTAGTTAAAGGGGTTGTATTTAAAAAAAAAATAACAAACATGTTATACTTACCTCCACAGCTCGTTTTGCACACAGTGGCCCTGAAATTGGTCTTCTGGGGTCCCTCGGCAGCTGTCTCGGCTCCTCCCCGCAAGAACTAACCCCCTTCATGCGAGGTCTCTCCCATGGGGGTTAGTTCTTGTGGGCTAGCTCCCGTGATACAGTCTGCGGCCATAGCCGCAGACTGTATCACTCAGCCCCGCCTAGGGTTGCCACCTTTTCTTTAAGCCAAACCCAAACATTTTAGTGGTACACGGCACTGCGCTTGCTTAACCCAACCCATTCACCTGAATGGGGCTGTGCTGCAACCGTGTGCAATGCACATGGCTACAGCACAGTGGCATGTTTTTTTTGGGGTTAAAAACAGCTGGTGAGGAGGCAATATAACGCTTCTTCACCAACTGTCAAATACCTTCAAAACATGATCCACTATGGATGGTGCCCTGCAACTCCATTTACACTTGTGGTTGGGGGGACAGTAAAAATTTGAGGTTGAGCTGTGTTATTACTGCTACCCAACCATTTCCCTCAAGCTGAAAAGGCAGCAGAGGGGGATGTACACTTGCCACAGCCAAAATGCTTTGCATCACAGTGCGGCAAAACATGTCTGCACTGTTGGGTTCAGCGAGCAGTATTGCCTGCCGAATGTGGCCCATTCAAGTTAATGGGGGCTCCCTGAATCCATGTGCAATGCATTACATTGCGGGGCAATACTGTGGGGTTTAAACAGGTGCCTGTCAAATGCCCTCTAAAGAGCAATACAAATGTGGATTGCTCTTCAGAGGGCACTACATGTGTAAATGAGCTGTAAGGCTGTTCAGCCATTCCAGTATATTCTGTGGAGACAGCTGGGGACCAGGGGAAGGAACAGGACTATTTAACCCCTGGGCAGGCAGAGTGACAGGAGGGGGCAGAGTGACAAAAGGGGGCAGGATGACAGGGGGGGCAGGCAGAGTGACAGGAGGGGGCAGAGTGACAGAAGGGGGCAGAGTGACAGAAGGGGGCAGAGGGGCCAGGCAGAGTGACAGGAGGGGGGCAGGCAGAGTGACAGGAAGGGGGCAGGCTGACAGGAGGGGGGCAGGCAGAGTGACAAGAGGGGGGCAGGCTGTGTGACAGGAGGGGGCAGGCTGTGTGACAGGAGGGGGGCAGGCTGTGTGACAGGAGGGGGGCAGGCTGTGTGACAGGAGGGGGGCAGGCTGTGTGACAGAAGGGGGCAGGCAGAGTGACAAGAGGGGGGCAGGCAGAGGGACAAGAGGGGAGGCAGGCAGAGTGACAGTAAAGGGCAGGCTGACAAGAGGGGGCAGGCAGAGTGACAGTAAAGGGCAGGCTGACAAGAGGGGGGCAGGCAGAGGGACAGTAAAGGGCAGGCTGACAAGAGGGGGCAGGCAGAGTGACAAGAGGGGGGGGCAGGCAGAGTGACAGGAGGGGGCAGGCAGAGTGACAGGAGGGGGCAGGCAGAGTGACAAGGGTGGGGGCAGGCTGTGTGACAGGAGGGGGGCAGGCTGTGTGACAGGAGGGGGGCAGGCAGAGTGACAGGAGGGGGGGCAGGCAGAGTGACAAGAGGGGGGGGCAGGCAGAGTGACAAGAGGGGGGGCAGGCAGAGTGACAAGAGGGGGGCAGGCAGTGTGATAGGAGGGGGCAGGCAGAGTGACAGTAAAGGGCAGGATGACAGGAGGACCTGTGGAGTAGTGATGTCGCGAACCTAAAATTTTGCGTTCGCGAACGGCGAACGCAAACTTCTGCAAATGTTCGCGAACGGGCGAACCGCCATAGACTTCAATGGGCAGGCGAATTTTAAAAGCCCCAGGGACTCTTTCTGGCCACAATAGTGATGGAAAAGTTGTTTCAAGGGGACTAACACCTGGACTGAGGCATGCCGGAGGGGGATCCATGGCAAAACTCCCATGGAAAATGACGTAGTTGTCGCAGAATCCGTTTTTAATCCTTAAAGGGCATAAATCACCTAACATTCATAAATTGTTTGGAATAACGTGCTTTAAAACATCAGGTATGAGGTTGTATCGATCGGGTAGTGTAATGGTTAGGGTTAGGGTTACAGATAGGGTTTGGGTTACAGACTGTAACCCTAACCCTATCTGTAACCCTAACCCTATCTGTAACCCTAACCCTGTCTGTAACTTACACACTCATGACATAAATTTTATTCCTCTATGTGTCAATCTTGGTGTAGTGATGACTGTGCTCGTGCGCACGTTTGGGAGATTGCAGGCGATGGGGTCGTGCTGAGGTAGTTCAGTGACAGTTAAGTGACCCAGAAAACAATGATTCTGCAGTGTGGGCCCATCGTTGGCCTAGTAGGCTTTAATGATCTCCTTAGATGATCACAAAGAAAATTAATGTGTAGCGGGGTCACCCTGTCTAGTGACAGGCCATCCTCGCTGGAACTTTATTCACGCTTGTAAATATGTAAGATACCTTTAAGAAAGTTATGCACTGTGAGACTGTAAGTAGCAGGAGAAACAGATTACACTTCTCACAGTGCCCTGTGTGATTGGAACATGTGACAACTGATAGGCTATTTAAGGGAAGGGATGGGCTGCTCTCTCTCTCTTGGAACCTGCATCTTCTCCTGGGCAGAGCTGCTGAGGAGCACAGCCGTGCTGCTAGGCCAGAAGTCTGGGCCTAAATTCACCAAGAGACCAGCCATCCGGAAGGAAGCAAGACTCCAGCATCCAGCCCGTGTTCCCGGAGATCGGAGAGGCAACCCAGCTGACAACTGAAACAGTGGAGAACCCTCATCCAGGATCCTTGTGCTGTGGAGCAGTGATTTATCATCACACCTTCTGAGAAGAACTCAGGCAGATCGGCCTGTCGGGTGAGAGAGCACATGCTCAGCTTGAAACTCTCCCTTTAGACAGTTAACCCAGTGCCACCCCACAGGCCGGAGACACGTGTAGGGCCTTCAGCTGAAGTTTAGAGGCCCCTTTCACTGTACATAGTTATTATACTGAAGTGACTGACGCTGGCTAGCGATCAGCTCACCAACTTTGCTGTTCAGGATACTTTGTTTAATCAATCTTCCCTTATAATTTACCACCTGTGGATTACAGTTTTAATGTGCACCAACCGGCCGCAACGGGGATATTGACTGTCCAGTAGAACTGTCCGCTAGACGGCGCTCGCGAGCATAGACTGCCTGTTTAGTTTAGATGAATGGTACCATTCTTAGGTTTAGATCTCCTTTACTTGCAAATCAGACTGACTCATTACCTGCCAGTTGTGTTTGTGTTGAAACCCTATGCCTGTCTTCCTTAAGTTTCTATACAGTAAACTTACCCTTTTTATGTTTAAATATATTCACTGTGTGGGGTGTATTTTCTCATCTGGAGGGACCGTCCATAACAACAGGTAATTCATTGTTATATTGTCACTGCATGCTGTGTGCCTGTTATTGTGACCCCAGTCCAGCAGAGGTCCCAATATCTCACTTACCAGACTTCTGATGTGTCAAGGGAGGGTTCGAGCTAGTTAAATAGGGGTGAGCTAAGCCAAAAGAGAGTAGATCCCAAATCAACCAGCGGCTCCTTCGGGGTAGCGCTACAAATGTTTTTTCTATGCAAAATTATCCAGCCGATCGCTTTTGGTCTGTTCACAATGAAGCAACGACCATATTATCTGGGGTGTGCCAACATTGCCATTGCCAACACACTCATAGAGGTGGTCGCTTCATTGTGATACGCAAGCCCCTTCACCACAACAAGGTAACGATCACGAAGGGGAATTGACACATGTATGTGCCTTTTTTTGGGTTTTGTTTTTGCAGCCACAGTGCAGCACCAGAGGCCAGAAAAATTAGGCATGTACACATGCCTGAAAAATTAGGTATTGTTGCAGCCGCTGCTGTAGCAGCGGCCAGAAAAATTGATGTTTTCAAGGCAGAAAGTGCACTAAAACATTGAGGCTTGAACCCTAGTTGGTGGCGGATAAGTCACACAAGTCATCCGGCATGCAGAGATAAAATACAGCAGCGTGTGGACCATTTTTAGCCCAAGGCAGCTCATCTCATCAGGCCTTTAGTCAAATGTATCGCCCACTATCAGTCCCTTCGGGATCCATGCCTCATTCATCTTAATAAAGGTGAGGTAATCTAGACTTTTTTGACCTAGGCGACTTCTCTTCTCAGTGACAATACCTCCTGCTGCACTGAAGGTCCTTTCTGAAAGGACACTTGAAGCGGGGCAGGCCAGAAGTTCTATCGCAAATTGGGATAGCTCAGGCCACAGGTCAAGCCTGCACACCCAGTAGTCAAGGGGTTCATCGCTCCTCAGAGTGTCGATATCTGCAGTTAAGGCGAGGTAGTCTGCTACCTGTCAGTCGAGTCGTTCTCTGAGGGTGGACCCCGAAGGGCTGTGGCGACGCGTAGGGCTGAAAAAGCTCCGCATGTCCTCCATCAACAACACATCTGTAAAGCGTCCTGTCCTTGCCGGTGTGGTCATGGTAGGAGGAGGAATACTTTCACCTCTTGCACTGTTAGATTCCCGTTGTGCTGTGACATCACCCTTATACGCTGTGTAAAGCATACTTTTTAATTTATTTTGGAACTGCTGCATCCTTTCTGACTTCCGGTAACATTTCAGGCACTTTCTGCTTATACCGGGGTTCTAGTAGCGTGGCCACCCAGTACAGGTCCTTCTCCTTCAGCCTTTTTATACGAGGGTCCCTCAACAGGCACGACAGCATGAAAGACCCCATTTGCAAAAGGTTGGATGCCGAGCTACTCATGTCCCGTTCCTCGTCTTCACTGATCTCACCAAAGGTCTGTTCTTCCTCCCAGCCACGTACAACACCACGGGTACCAGATAGGTGACAATGAGCACCCTGGAATGCCTGCTGTGGTTGGTCTTCATCCTCCTCCTCAAAGCCACATTCCTCCTCTGACTCCTCTTCCTCATACTGCTCTTCCAGCGTTGCCGCAGGTCCAGCAAGCGACGCTGATAAGGCTGTTTCTGGTGGTAATGGTGACCATAACTCTTCCTCTTCACGCTCATCTATGGCCTGATCCAGCACTCTTCGCAGGGCACGCTCCAGGAAGAAAACAAATGGGATGATGTCGCTGATGGTGCCTTCAGTGCAACTGACTAGGTTTGTCACCTCTTTAAAAGGACGCATGAGCCTACAGGCATTGCGCATGAGCATCCAGTAACGTGGCAAAAAAATTCCCAGCTGCGCAGAGGCTGTCCTAGCACCCCGGTCATACAAATACTCGTTGACGGCTTTTTCTTGTTGGAGCAGGCGGTCGAACATTAGGAGTGTTAAATTCCAACGTGTCGGGCTGTCGCAAATCAAGTGCCTCACTGGCATGTTGTTTAGCGGCTGGATATCTGAAAAGTGCGCCATGGCCGTGTAGGAACGCCTGAAATGGCCACACACCTTCCTGGCCTGCTTGAGGGCGTCCTGTAAGTCTGGGTACTTATGCACAAAGCGTTGTACAATCAGATTCAACACATGTGCCATGCACGGCACATGTTGTTCTGTTCCCACATGAAGGCGAATGAAGGTATAACTGATTATAACTGTGTGACTTCCTACCTTCGTATCCAAGCAGTGGGGCAGACAGGACCGGCAGATGTTCAGGTTAGATGGATCCAGACTCAGACATGAAGATGAAATCAGCGTGGGTTTATTCAATCCAGATAAGACAACAAACGGTGATACAATACTGTTCTGTAGTAGTGGTATCAATGCTGACTTGTTGGTATATGTCCTGAGGCTAGCTGCAGTGGCTGCTGAGCTGCTGCTGACTTCTGCTGGTCAAAAAACTGATGCCTTCTCGAGCCCAAAAATGTGGAGTGTCTAGTCACACAGCCATGAGGAAAACTGACATGGCTGCCCCCAGTGAAGAGGCCTACCCAGCTAGAGTCCACGCCTCCGATACAAAAAACTTTACAAACAAGAACAGAGACGTGTGGCATGCAAATTCTGGCCAGCAGATGGCAGCTGTGAAAGAGATGCATGAAAACAAACATGGAGAAATAAAGGTTAATAATGCAATGTACAAATAACTATGAAGAGAACAGCACACTTTGTTCAACTTGCCCAAATTCAGTCACGCCAACAAATTGCTTCCATTGTCACACACCACTTTGCCAATCTCCAGTTGTTGCGGAGTCAGCCACTGATCCACCTGTGCGTTCAGGGCGGACAGGAGTGCTGGTCTGGTGTGACTCTCTGCTTTCAGGCAAGTCAACCCCAAGATGGCGTGACACTGTCGTATCCGGGATGTGGAATAGCCCTTGATGAGCTGGGGGGGTGCAGGTGATGTGGAGCAAGATGCAGCAGCAGAAGAGGACTCAGCCGAGGAGGTTATCGCAGAGGATGGAGTAGAGGAGGTGGCAGCAGGCCTGCCTGCAAGTCGTGGCGGTGTCACCAACTCCTCTGCAGAGCCACTCATTACATGCTTGGCAGCCGTCAGCAGGTTTACCCAATGCGCAGTGTAGGTGATATACCTGCCCTGACCGTGCTTTGCAGACCAGGTATCAGTGGTCAGATGGACCCTTGCCCCAACACTGTGTGCCAGAGATGCCATGACTTCCTTTTGCACAATAGAGTACAGGTTGGGGATTGCCTTTTGTGAAAAGAAATTTCGGCCGGGTACCTTCCACTGCGGTGTCCCAATAGCTACAAATTTTTTGAAGGCCTCAGACTCCACCAGCTTGTATGGTTAAAGCTGGCGGGCTAAGAGTTCCGACAAGCCAGCTGTCAGACGCCGGGCAAGGGGTTGACTCTGTGACATTGGCTTCATATGCTCAAACATGTCTTTGACAGACACCTGACTGTGGGCAGATGAGCAGGAACTGCTCAAGGTGAGAGACGGAGTGGCGGATGGTTGAGAGGGGGCAAGGAGGACAGCAGTGATTGACGTGACTGAAGATGCTGCACCAGGAGGAGGATGGTGGCTTTGAGCTTGTGTGATGCTTGTACTCGTCATCATGTGTTGATCCCTTAGGCGTTTGTGATGTGCGATCATGTACCTTCGCAAAGCAGTTGTACCTAGGTGGGTGTTGGATTTCCCACAAGTTTCTTTTGGCACAGGTTGCAAATGGCATCGCTGTTATCAGAGGCAGACACACAAAAAAAATGCCACACTGCTGAGCTTTGCAATGACAGCATTCTGGTGGTGGCAACAGCATGCGTTGATTGGCGTGCTGTCTGGCTGACCCCGAGTGCCGATACATGCTGTCTGACTGTGCCACTAGCTCCTTGCGACGACCTCCCCCTGCTTCCAACTCGTCTCCTCCTCCTCTCTGTCTCCCCATCTGAACTTTCCCCCTGTGCTTCTTCTCTTCGAGCGGGCACCCACTTGACATTACCCGGACACATTGTCATCATCAACTGCTTAAGAATAAATAAGTGTAGCGCTTGAAATGATATGGTGAGTATCAAAATACCATATGGTGTGTGATGAAATAAAACGCATGAAACATTAATAAATGTTAAAAACAAATAAAAATATATGTGAGTCCATTGAAATGAAGGAAACAGTGCCAACCTAGCAAAACGTCTATTACACCTAATGTGATATCAAATGAAATATGGAGTCCAATAAGATGATTGGATATATATAGCGAAAATCGTCGTCATCAACAAATCCTTCAGGTGAGTGAAAACATTTTTTTTGTGACTTGTATAACGTGACAGTCCCACCACCGATAAAAGTGCAGGCTTACCGGAACTGATTGACCACTGATGGCGTATGCCAAAAGAGATCGATCAAGGCTTTGTATGACAGATGTCAAGGCAATCTTTGGCAGGAAGCGAGAGCCCAGTAGGTTGCAGTATCTATGGATAGAGTAGGTCCCCAGGAACAAGCCGGAAGCTGTGCTGGTGCTGGACTTCCAAGACCAATATACTCAGTGTAATGGTAATGCGTAAAGAAAAGAAAAAAGAAGGGGGGTGGCCACATAGCGTAACTCCGTATGATAAAAAATATATATTTATTCACAGCTGACAAACTTACATTTGGCTGGAAGTAAAAGAGCTCTTGCATGTAAATAGGGCGACAGTGGAGTCCTCCCGATGCGTTTCGTGGTCAAAGCACATCGTCTGGGGTGTCTCTCCACTGTAGCCCACTCCAATATATATACAATCCATGTATCCATAACCAATCAAATGAGGATCTGACTCACCCTCAACAATCAGCAATCACAAGCAGCACTTCCTGAATCCAAGATGGTGCTGCAGCTTGCACTCCAAGCCTCTGTATGGAACATGAACCTTACAGCATAAACCGGAAGTGAATGTAATGTGTATTGTGGTAGCTGTTGTGGTGGAATCCTCAGCAAAGGTAACATGAACATAGTGGCCACAATAAATAAAAATCAGCTGGACACTACGATCTGTAAAATGTGTGGGGTGACTATAAGCTGTAATGTGAAATTATAAAGCGCCGTAATCAGAAACCGGAAGTGCGCGTGTGCCGCAGCCAAGCCTCATTGCCATATCAAAACCGGAAGATCCGGCCTTGTTTCTAGATCTCTAATGGCAATGGGCTCCTGCGCATGTGCGGTGACCAAGCCTCGCTTAGAAGGCTGCACTATAGTAAAATTATGGACGCTGCGTAGCCAGGGAGCGCGCGCCTGCGGGTCAAGCCTCACTTTGAAAAAATGTGAGCATTTTGATGGCAAAAACACGTGTGCATATAAGCCAAGCCTCGTTGTGAAAATAACCACGCTATTTTATACGCAGGGCACTCCCATAAACAAAAGACACATGTCCAATCACGGTGGACACTGAAACTAGTAGCCAATCATAATGGGCCATGGGACTGGCCCAAAGACTGAAGGGGTTATATATTATAATTGCAGAGCCAACACAAAGTGACTGCGGAGCCAGCAACAATAAAAAAGGGGGGATAACTTAGTTACACCACTTATAAAGGGTGGGTATATGGACTGAATTTAGAAATAAAAATCAAGTATAAAAATGTCAGATCTAAACCGGAAAAATGTTTAATAGCATTAACCTTAGATCCGAACCAATAGACATAAATAGTGAAACTATGTTTATTGTGTTAAAACAAACTATATCAATAGCGTCATAATATGATGAATTACACATAAATGTCGCTAACTGTCCAATCTGATGCGATAAAATCGCAAGTATAAAATAGCATAAAATTAAATGTTCCCATGTGCCCTCATGTATAAGTACTGCCTCATGTATAATGTGAGTCAGATCGCCACATATATAGACCTGCATGGCATCAATGGTTATAAAATTAACAGAAAATAAGATAAAACATTAAGCACATGTATGGTCATAAGACATAATATATTGAGTATCCAAAGACTCAGAATGTGTAAGGACAATATATAATAACAGTAAGAAAGCAAAACACTCACGACATATTAATAAAATAATTTATATCCCATTCGACATTCATTCCAAACGGGATATATGTCTGGAGTTCATATATCCAAAACGTCTCCAAGCGTGAAACACCCCTGGTCATGGCTCCACCTCTCCATGGAGGGGTATATTTGTCTATGATAACAAATTGTGTTCCCTTGGGGTTTCTATTATGGAATTCTCTGTAATGTCGGGGGACTGGATGTTTAGTGTCACCACCTATTATAAGTGCAATGTGTTCGCTTACTCTAATGGAGAAAGTGCGAATAGTCCTGCCGACGTATTGCTTACCACAAGGACACGTTAATAAATATACGATGTACTTGGTCGCACATGTGCAAAATGTCTTGATAGTGTACTGCTTGCTGGTAACCATAGAGGAAAATTCCAAAAATTTTCTGGTAGTCAGAGCATTATGTTGACATACCTTACATTTCCTGCAAGGAAAAAAGCCCACTAAATTGTGGAAAAAAGAGCTCTTAACAGGAGGGTTTATTATATTAGGAGCAATTTTACTTTGTAAGGAAGGTACTCCTCTGAAAACGACTCTGACCTGTTCAGGTAGCAATGGACCTAGAACTCTATCTCCTCTAAGTATGTTCCAGTGCTTATTAAAAATACTTTTAATTTGTTTGTATTGAGTGGAATAGGTAGTCAGCATTGAGAATTTGAAACCCTCATCTACAGGACGCTTGGATTTAACAGATATTAGTGAATTCCTACTTAATGAAAGGACTCTTTGTAGTTCTGAGTCTACATCACTAGGGGGGTATCCCTTCTCGAGAAACCTGATTTTAAGAATCTCGGCTTGAGCAAGATAGGAGTTATCATCTGTGCAATTCCGACGGAGTCGGAGGAATTGGCTACGAGGGACCGACCGGAGCCAAGATGGATGATGACAACTACCCATAGGGATATACCCGTTGCGGTCGGTCGGTTTGAAGTAAGTTTGAAAGTGAAACTTCTTGCCAACTATGGTTATCTCCAGATCCAGGAAATGAATCTTGGTTGGACTAGACTCATATGTTAGAGAGATGCCTCTATTATTACGGTTTAAAAAGTCAAAAAAATACTTTAGTGACTCAGGGCTACCATTCCATAGGAGGAGGATGTCGTCTATATACCTGGCCCATAAGCCCAACGACGGGACTGTCTGGGCATAGACGACATCCTCCTCCCACTTAGCCATGAAAAGATTCGCTACGCTAGGTGCGAATTTGGCGCCCATCGCCACTCCCCCTAGTTGTAAAAAGTAGCGTTGGTCGAACCAGAAATAGCTATGTTTAGTAGCGAAATCTAGAAGTTCAATTAAGTAGTCACTTTGAAACGAAGCAAGAGATTCCTCATTGCTTAAAAAGTGTTTTACTGCTTGTATGCCTAGATGATGAGGGATGCAAGT
The DNA here is from genome assembly GCF_905171775.1 of Rana temporaria. Classification (NCBI taxonomy): domain Eukaryota; kingdom Metazoa; phylum Chordata; class Amphibia; order Anura; family Ranidae; genus Rana; species Rana temporaria. The sequence goes on along the minus strand of NC_053492.1, from coordinate 9,305,917 downwards.
ATATAGTGAGGCCACATCAGCAGTGACCATAATGCAACCTTCCTGCACCTCCAACCCCTCCAAAAGGCGGATGGTATCGCCTGTATCCTTAATGTAAGAAGGGGTTCGTTTCACCAAGGGCTGGAGGTAGAAATCTATGTACCGGCCTATACGTGAGGTAACCGAATCAATGCCACTCACGATAGGCCGGCCTGGTGGTTGTGTAGGGTGTTTATGAATTTTAGGCAAATAATATATTGTCTGGATTCTGGGTACTTTGGGAACTAAATAAAGTTTCTCTTTTTTGTTGAGAATCTTAAGATCAAATCCTTTATTGACTAGATCTTGCAATTGTTTCTCATATGTGGCGGTGGGATTACTGGGAATTTCTTGATAAGTGCCAGGTTCCCCAAGAATGCGATTCATTTCTTGTTCGTATTGTGACCTATCTAGGACGACTATCCCTCCACCCTTGTCTGCCGGGCGAATAATCAAATCCTTGTTGTCACACAAGGAACGGACGCCTTGGCTAGACAAGGGCTGCGAGGAGTGTCGTCTTTCTTTCAATTGGGACAAGTCTTTGAGAACCAGCTCCTTGAAAATTTTAACAGCAGGAGCTACAGCGACGGAAGGATTGAAAAGGGACGGGTTGGATAGTCCCGAATGAACCGTTCCTGAAGTTGCTGCCCTGTGGTCTGTTGAAAATGGATTAGAAACCATATATCGCTGAATGTTAATTTTGCGTATAAATTTCTGCACGTCAATAAACGTGCCAAATTTATTTAATGGTTTTGAGGGAGCAAATTTGAGACCTTTGTCTAACACGGACTGTTCTGCCGCTGTCAATGTTTTGGAACTCAAATTAAATACTCCTTGGCCACTTATGTTCTCCTTCTCTTTTCTCTTCTGTATGCGCCGTCCTGCTCTACATCCTCTCTTTGGTTTGGACCTTTGGAGTACCAAGGACGGTCTCCGTGAAAACCCTGTCCACCCTGAACGTTGGTATCACGGGGGCCGTAGTGGTAAGGTGATTGCTCATAACCACCACGTGTATGTTGTTGTCCATAGTCTCTGTGGCCTCTGAGAGGAGAGAATCTGTTATGAACAGGTACTGCAGGTGAATTGTAATATGATTGGTGGGGGTGATAATCATCATATTGTTCCCTATAAGGAACTGGGGACGCCCATCTGGAATGACCCTCCTGATCTCGGAACGGACGTGGTCCAGAGTGATGAGAATTGCCTCTAATATGCCCTTTCCCCCCACGTTTGCCCCTGTTGTTAGCCCTTCCCCTAGCGGGGTAATGAGGCGTGTGGGGACTTTGATATTGTGACCTCTGAGGCATTGGAGGCAATGCTTGGGTTGGCAAGATATTCAATGGGGGTAGGGATTTGGCACCAAATTGAGATGCCAAACTTGTAGTACCACCTGTGGATGTTGATGGTGCCGCTGAACCTGCATTGACAGCAGGGGCGGTATCCATCGAATTGGTAGTTATGAGTGTCTTCTGCCACCCAAAGACAGTGTTTGATTTATAATCGCCCACGTCTCTGGCGTATTTCTTATGTTTTTTTATTCTTTGGTCCTTGTCTTCCTTCTCCAGATGACTCTGCAAATTGGAGGACAAGGAATTATATTCCAGAGAATTCTTATGTGACACAAGTTTCTCCTTAAGTACCTTGATTTCTTTATCCAACACAAGTAATCTATTCCTTTTTCTGGAAATAAGAAAACCAAGAAAATTGGTACCCGCCTCATTGAAATATTTATACCATGATTCTAAATCTGGGTCTCCTTGTTGGGGATGGATCTCCCAACGGAGACTACGTGGGACCATTTGTTCAGAGATGTATTGTTCCAGGAAGATGAGATCCCACTGGAGATGTATCTCTGAAGTCATGACATTTTTTAAACGCATGAATAACCCACCAAGTTCAGTGTCATTGCCCGTAACGGTGAAAACGCCATCAAAGTTCACGGTACGGGATGCTCTGTACTCAAATATATCCATATCACTATGGATGTATCGCTAAGAAAGCTGCTGCAGTGTAGATATTGAATGGAAACAAGAACAAAAAGGGAGTGAATACACTGCGCTGCCAATTGTGTGGTAATGGTAGCTGCTGACACGGCTTGTTCAAAAAAGCAAAATAACAAAAGAATACATAAGTGTAGCGCTTGAAATGATATGGTGAGTATCAAAATACCATATGGTGTGTGATGAAATAAAACGCATGAAACATTAATAAATGTTAAACACAAATCAAAATATATGTGAGTCCATCATCAACTGCTTCACTTGTATCTGACAACTCAGCAAAGGAAGCAGCAGCGGGTACATCATCATCATCACACCATACGTCCATGTGTGTAATGCTGCCTGACTGAGTCATATCCCTTTTATCTACATCCTCTGGCAATAATGGTTGCGCATCACTCATTTCTTCCAACTGATGTGTAAATAACTCCTCTGACAGATCAAGTGAAGCAGCTGTGATGCTAGTGTTGGTGGTGGCGGCATGCGGGCGAGTGGTAACTCGAAGCTGAGCTGGAGGAGGATGGTGCGTCAAGGTTCCGAGCGGAAGCTGTAGAAGATTGGGTGTCCTGTGTTAGCCAGTCAACTATGTCCTCAGAACTTTTCGAGTTCAGGGTACGTGGCCTCTGAACACTGGGCATTTTTCTTGGGCCAAAGGGAATCTCAGCACCATAACCACGACGGCCCCTGCGGGGTGGCCTGCCTCTGCCTGTCATTTTTTTTTAGATTAGTTTAGTTGTACTATGAGTGCAAGCTACTGTGCCACCAGATATGAGATGTGGCACTGGCAGGCGGTTGGGCACAGTTTACCCTGTGAGGCAAAGACACCCTGGCAGACAAAAGACTACTATTTAGTATTGCAGTGAATTTTGTTTTTATATCTTATCAACTGTGCCAACACAATATAGATGAGATGTGGCACTGGCAGGTGGGCACAGTTTACACTGTGAGCCTGGGCCCCTTACATTACACAGCACCCCACAGCTCTGGGCCCCTCTACATAGCACCCAGCACCACTGGACCCCTTTATATTACACAACAGCTTGCACCATTGGTCCCCTTTATATTACACAGCAGCTTGCACCACTGGGCCCCTTACATTACACAGCACCCCACAGCTCTGGGCCCCTCTACATAGCACCCAGCACCACTGGACCCCTTTATATTACACAGCAGCTTGCACCACTGGGCTCCTTTATATTACACAGCAGCTTGCACCACTGGGCCCCTTACATTACACAGCACCCCACAGCTCTGGGCCCCTCTACATAGCACCCAGCACCACTGGGCCCCTTTATATTACACAGCAGCTTGCACCACTGGGCTCCTTTATATTACACAGCAGCTTGCACCACTGGGCCCCTTACATTACACAGCACCCCACAGCTCTGGGCCCCTTTACATAGCACCCTGCACCACTGGACCCCTTTATATTACACAACACCCTGCACTTCTAATCTAACTAAACTATGCAGTGTATAAATATATGTACAACTCCGGGGATGTATATATATCCTCTACACACTGTAACATTAACTGACTAGCCTGCCTAACTCCAAAAAATTACTCTCTCTCTCTCTCTCTCTCTCTCTCTCTCTCTCTCTCTCTCTCTCTCTCTCTCTGTAAACCATGCAGCACAGATTACAGAGAAAAAAAAAGCAGACTGATTGATTAGCCCTAACAAGGGCTGTTTGGGGTGCTGTTCTAACAGCAGAGATCAGATGAGTGTTTCAGGACTGGAGTACACTGGCCTAGCTATCGCTTTCCCTATAAAATCAGCAGCAGCAACTCTGTCCCTCCTCTCACTAAGAATGCAGCTTCAGAATGAATCTAAAATGGATGCTGCCCGAGAGGTGGGAGGGTCAGGGAGGGAGGGTATGCTACTGATTGGCTGGAATGTGTCTGCTGACTGTGAGGTAGAGGGTCAAAGTTTGCTCAATGTTAATTAATAGGAGGCGGGTCGAACATTGGATATGTTCGCCGGCGCACGCGAACAAGCGAAAACCGCCGCAAACTATTCGCCGGCGAACCGTTCTGTACATCTCTACTGTGGAGTGGACACACTACTCTTTGCAGGACGAGCACACACAGGGCCCCATACATCTGTACTCGCCCCCCCCCCCTCTCCCTCCCTCAGTCCGATGACGGCCCTGGTGTCTCAGCTTCGCTGACCGATGGATGTAACTGTGCTGCTGCCTGCTAGATAAGGGGGGAGGCGGCCTTACTGTGTAATATCAGCATCACAGTGCCCTCTGCTCCTGGCGCCATTAGGACTCAGAATCTGCATAACGCACACATGAGACAAGGAGAGGAGGAGGGAGAGAGGGGAACAGTGTCTGACACTTGGGCACGACAGCGCCCCCCACTCTACAGCGCCGGGGTGCTGCTGAGCAGTGACCTGGCCGCCCCTGCCTGTGATGACTGCGAGTCTGCGACTCACATTCTGTGAGCTGTGACGGCCGCACAGCACCCTGCTGCTTATCACGCTCTGTGCGGTCGCACAGCCCGCACACCCCAAAGACCGGCCCTGGTTGCCACCTCATCCCTTTAAAATCAAACACATATGAATTACACGGGTTCTGAGGCTAATTGAATGCAGATAAGGCACCAAGTGAGATTAATTACAACCTTAATCAGAATCCTGATGGATCCGGAGAGCCTCTGTCTGACCGTTCTCTAATACCCACCCACTGCCGGTCACTACATGCTCATTGGCTAATTACAGCCCCACTTTAAACACTGATTGGTCTCCCATTGTCTGGCCCTAACACACATTTATGCCTTGATTCTCTGGACACAGCCTGGAACAAACACATCAAGGGAAAATGTTTAAAGAGTTTGACTGTCCTGTCTCCTGGCAAATGCAAAACAGTTGACAACTATGTGTATGTACTGTATATCTATAAGGATATGCAGTACATACACTATACACACACAGCACAGCACAAGGCTGTGTTCACACTACAAGATGTTTCCTCAGGGCTGCAGTTCCTCTGAGCTCCACAAGGTGGTAATCTCACTTTTACCCAGACAGAAAGGCCCGGATTCACAGAGAACGGGTGCAAATTACGCCGCCGTAGCGCACCTCAATGTACGCTACGCCGACACAGCGCAGAGAGGCAAGCATGGAATTCAGGAAGCCAGTGCTCCCAAAGCTGCGTCGGCGTGGCGTAGATTTCAAAGGTGCAGGCCGGCGTAGGTGGAAGTGGGCTTGCCCCATGCAAATGAGGCGTGACCCCATGCAAATGATGGTTTGAGAGCCAGACAAGTACGTTGAATGAACTGCGCATGCGTCGTGTCGTGGACGCATCCCCGTGCACATGCTGCTGAGTTACACCTCCTTTATGGGGCTTAACTTTACACCAGACCTACAACTTACGCGCACCTCTCGTAGCCTGCGTCGGGCGGGCGCAGGTTCGTGAATCGCCGTATTTTCCTCATTTGCATATTTGAATGGCTAATCAATGGCAGCGCCACCATGCGGCCAGCGTAAATGTGCGCTCACCCTACGCTGGCGTAAGCAAGTTACGTTGGTGGGATAAAGCCTGTTTTTAGGCGTATCTTAGTTTGTGGGTACCGCGCACAGATACGACAGCGCATATTTGCATTTACACGGCATATGTCTGGAGATACGTCGGCGCAAGTGCTTTGTGAATCCGGGCCAAAGTATCTATTGAAGACAGGAAGTGATGTCAGATACAGACAGGAAGTTCTGGGTGAGAGGTGAGTCAGGAGGAAGTAGTGAGAAGACATTGTGCTGGAAGTGGCAGCAGAGGAGGTAATAAGATCTTATTTTCTATTTACACCCAGTAACCCCGTCATGTCCGTCCTCTTCCTCCATAGTCACTGTGATGTCTTTAATCTCCAGCAGATGATGATACACACATATATAGTGTGGAAACCTAGATTAACCTCTTCAGGGTCAGAACATTTCCCCACTTACAGGGCCGGAACATTCTCTTCATTTTGGAGATGTGTCACCTTTCCCACCAATCACCTTGTCACCTCATCAGTCTATATTAACTAATTATAGGACTTTTTTTCAGTGCTGGGGGATGGGGGTTTATTTTGAGGGGATTGGAATATGTATGTCTTTATTTTATAAGATTCAAGTAGGAAGAAAGAGGGACAAATTTCATTTGTAGTAAGTGTCCTGAAAACGAATGTCTCCATAATGATCCCAGTCTCAGATCTTCATCCTAAAATGTGATCAGTAAAGTCTCCGGAGTACACAGAGATCACAGGAATATGACGTGTCCTGGCAAAGCCCACAACGCCCTCCACAATTCCTTTCCCAGTGTCCCTCCAACCAGAGTCAGAGAATCTTATGACATCATACTGACCTCACAGCTCCTCCTCCCAATGAATGTCCCTCTAACCAGAAATACCAGAGGCGTAACTAGAACCTTCAGGGCCCTGGTGCAAGAAACCATGAAGGGCCCCCCTGACTTCCCTCCAAGCCCGGGCCCTTTACTTCCATCACGAGAACCTTTATTATGGTCCCATAATTAGACCCTTTCACATGTTCTGCAGCGGGCCCCCTCCCTGCTGTCCTGGGTATGGTTGTCACTAAGGATGAGCTCTGGCGTGTTCGCATAGAACACGTGCAGAGCCCGCCAGGAAGTGAGCACGGCGCTGCGCTAATAACAGCCAGGGAGACATTTCACGATCCCTGCAGCCGAGCATCGGGACAATGTCTCCCTGGCTGTGATTAGCACAGCGCCGTGCTCTGCACGTGTTTTATGCAAACATGCCAGAGCTCATCCTTAGTTGTCACCGTTTCTTCAATCCAAACCTGAACACTTTAGTGGCGCACAGGAAATGTTATGGTAGTACAGTATATGCATATATTTTAGGATTAAATAACATTTCTAATCATATGTGTTTAATCACAAGTGATCTCTGTGTACTGGGAGGTCACATGACATCACTCTTATCTCTATTATTAAAACACAGACCTGACCGGAGAGGTGAGGAGGATTCTGGGAGTCTAACATGATAATTCTATTGTTTTTTTCCAATACAGAGATTACCTCCTGTGAAGTCTGGAGATCATATGACCATCACATTGCCTCCACCTCCCTCCCTGATTAAATAGAGAAAAAAGAAGATTCCAAAGGTCACCAGAGAGATCACTAAGTTACTGATCGCGGTGAGCAGTGCTGGTAATTCTGGGACATTATCCAGTAACAGACAAGGGATGTGTCTGGATGGTGACTGTATCATTGTGTGTGTCAGGTTCCTATAAGGTGTCAGGATGTCACTGTCTATTTCTCCATGGAGGAGTGGGAGTATTTAGAAGGACACAAGGATCTCTACAAGGACGTCATGATGGACAATCAGCCGCCCCTCACATCACCGGGTAAGAGGAGACTTTATTGTAAAGGAGAGAGCAGTACGGAGGCTCCGCCTAGATCCCCCATCATCTGATAAACACATAGAAACAATGTATTCAGTCAGTGTGTGTGTTTCCTACAGATGGATCCAGTAATGGGAACCCACCAGAGAGATGTCCCCGTCCTCTGTATTCCCGGGATTCCACACAGGAAGGTCACACCATCCCCCACCATCATCAGGTAGATGAGGAACAATCACTGATAGTATCATTAGGATCTGTACATTATCTGCATTGTTACCATTGATGTCATTTTTATTATATATTCAGATAGGAAACTTGAGAGATTCTAAAGTTGATATTCAAGCAGATATAATAGAGGAGGATGATGAAGAGTGGGTTATGGAGGAGTCAGAGTCAATAAAAGTACACGGGTGTCTGTACCAGAACATCATGGTGGAGTCATCCAGCTACAGCAACCAACCAGAGAGATGTCCCCATCCTCTGTATTCCCGAGATTCCACACAGGAAGGTCACACCATCCTTCACCTTGATCAGGTAAATGAGGAACAATCACTGATAGTTACGTATGATTTATGTATAAGCATGTTTGTTACAATGAATGTTATATTAGATCTTTCAGAGTGGAAACCTCGGGGATGATAATAATGTTGTTAGAGAAGAGTATAAAGAGGAAGATGATGAGCATGGTGTAATGCAGGAGCTTTCAGAAGAACACAAAGATCTCTACAAGGACATCATGATGGAGACATCAAGTAACAGAAACCCACCAGAGAGATGTCCCCGTCCTCTGTATTCCTGGGATTCCACACAGGAAGGTCACACCATCCCCCACCATCATCAGGTAGATGAGGAACAATCACTGATAGTATCATTAGGATCTGTACATTATCTGCATTGTTACCATTGATGTCATTTTTATTCTATATTCAGAGTGGAAACCTGAGAGATTGTAAAGCTGAAACTAAAGAAGAGATAAAAGAGGAGGATGATGAGGATGGGGTGATGGAGTCAGACCTTTTAAAAGAACACAATGATCTGTACCAGGACACCATGGTGGAGTCATCCCGCTATACATACTCACCAGAGAGATGTACCCGTCCTCTGTATTCCCGGGATTCCACACAGGAAGGTCACACCATCCCCCACCATCATCAGGTAGATGAGTGACAATTATTGGTAGTTCTGATTTATACACAGCATGTTTGTTAAAATGAATGTTTTATTATATATTCAGAGTGGAAACCTCGGGGATGATAATATTATTAGTGAACGAGAGTATAAAGAGGAGGATGAGGAGTATGGAGTAATGGAGAAGCTTTCAGAAGGACACAAGAATATGATGGAGCCACCTAATAACAGCAACCCACCAGAGAGATGCCCCCCTCCTCTGTATTCCCGGGATTCCACACAGGAAGGTCACACCCTCCCCCACCATCATCAGGTAGCTGAAGAACAATTATTTGGTAGCTGTGATTGATACAAAACGTGTTTTTATACAATGAATGTTTTATTATATATTCAGAGTGGAAACCTTAAGGATTATAATATTGTTGTCAAAGAAGAGTATAAAGAGGAGGATGAGGAGTATGGAGTGATGGAGGAGTTTTCAGAAGGACACAAGGATATGATGGAGCCACCTAATACCAGGAACCCACCAGAGAGATGTCCCCGTCCTCTGTATTCCCGGGATTCCACACAGGAAGGTCACACCATCACTCACTGTTACAAGGTTGGTGGGATGGAGTATTTAGAACATGGTCTCATTATTAAAGTTTATGTTTTACAGATGTTATTTTATTTCTCTTGGTGTAGCTTGAAGATCTGATAGATATAAAAGTTGAAATTAAATCAGAAGAAGAAGAGAGGTATGTGAGGGATGATCAGCAGTCTATGGAGGAGGATGGAATAACGGGGACATTTATAGAGGAGGACACTCCTACAGAGATCAGCACAGGTGGGTCATTAACACTAAATACATTCCTCCACCCATACTGCTCACTGATTGGTCCAGAGTAGGGCAGGGACTGGGTGATATCAGCCTGTAATACCCTGGTCACTTTCCTGAGCTCTGTTCCCCATTTTGTATTTCTCTCCAATAATCTTCCTTCTCTGTGCTTCAGACACAATCTATGTATCTAGACTGGATTTATGGAGGTTCTGAGGTTCAGGTGGCCGCAAAATGTAGGTTTCCACCATAGATGTTGCTCAACCTAAGCACCTGGTACATGTGTCTTGGGTCTTCTGCTCCTTCACTGCTCCAAAGATGCTGCTAGCAGGACTTTTTTTTTACCGTCCTGCTAGTGCACCGCTCCAGGGTAAAAGCCCTCGGGGGTTTCACACTCGAGAGACAGCAACTGCTGTTTCAGGTCAGTTTGCAGGCACTATTTTTAGCAATATAATGCCTGCAAACCGACCCAGTGTGAAAGGGGTCTTTTTTAAAACAAACACAATCTTTTTATTGAGTAAAAGTTACATACAGAAATCAATCAGTAATTCGTGGGTATAGTGCATTACAAGGTCTCATTAACAGGAGTGTCATACAATCATTACAAGTTTGCATGTGCAACCCAATAATCCGTTTGTCTTCTTCTGGGTCTACCTAACCACATTTTAAAACAGCACATAAGAAAGAGGTGATATCAGACAAAATTGGGGGGGGGACTGTATCCCATGTACGGGGCAAGGCTAATCGCAGGTTGCAGATTCGTTCAGCCAGCGATCCCAAATTTTATAGTATTTGCCAGGGCAGGCCCTATTGATATACACACATTTTTTTTTTTTTTTTTTTTTTTTTTTATTTTGTAAACAGAGGAACTTGCCCGTCCCGGGCCATAGCAATTACAGACAATATGACATCGACAACACAGTCAACACAGGCATTAAAAAGGCATCAAGAGAAATAATAGCATAGCAGGGCATCGCACTCGCTTTTATCATTAACGTTTCCCCACTGGGACCATGCCCCTCCTAGATGGCAGAAGAGACACAGCTCGAGGGTCAATACGGCTTTCTCTTAGATAATAAGTGGCGGCCTTGATAGATCTCCAGCTGCCCTTGTCATTTAGTAGGTGCAGTAGTATGGATGTGTATGTGGAACAGGACCGTAGGTCCGAGAGGTCCAGTCCCCCTTCCTAATTTTCGCGTTTTCCGTAAGGAGGTGTAGGAAAGCTAGAATATGAAAGGTAAGAAAAGAAAGAGAGAAGAAGTAGGGGGGGGGGATAAAGACGGGGGGGGGGGGCTACGCAGGCAGGGACGCCCGAGAGTGTCCCTAGGGGGCCCAGTGTACCCACTGGGTTGTACAGGATCAGGGAATCAGTGGGTGAATCTCATACAGTCGGACCGAAGTCAGTCTGCCTCTCTGAGGGACTGTCCTTCCTCCGAATACTTAAACATATTCCAGAGTTGCCATGTTTTGGTGTATGCTTCCTGTCGTTGTTGGCCAGAGAGGACCAGGTCCTCCATGCGGCTGATCTCGTCTACCTTCCTGAGCCAGGTTGCCGTCGTCGGCGGGTGGGGGGATTTCCAGTGGAGGGGCACGCATGCCCTAGCCGCGTCCAGGAGGTGGTGGACAATCGATTTTTTTATAGGCTCCAGCCGGCCAATCCGTCGCATGGAGCAGAAAGTACGCCGGGTCATTCGGCACCATTCTCTCTGTAAATTTCTGGACAATGCGGCGTACCCCTTCCCAAAACCCCCTGACACGGGGACAAGACCAGAAAATATGAAGGATTGTACCTCTGTCCTGTTTGCATCTCCAGCAAGTGGCGTCAGAGGCAGGGAAGATTTTGTTCAGTAGATCAGGGGTTTTATACCAGCGCATGAGGATCTTATAATTCGTCTCCTGCGTTTTGGAACAAATTGATGACTTGTGCGTAAATTGCAATATGTTTTGCCTTTTGGGTGGAGAGAATTGAGTGTTTAGGTCTTTTTCCCATTTAGCAAGGGCCGGGATCTGGTGTCCGTCAGGGGGGGTGTTCAACAAGGAGTACATTAGGGAAAGTGCATGGGGTAGTGTTCCAGTCTCCGTGCAGAGTTCCTCCAGAGTCGTAAGAGGGGTCTGATACACACATTTTTTATAAGGTAGAGTCAAATTTATTTCAGCCTTCCATTCAGAGAAAGTAGGGGGGGCCTGTCTCATCCATTTGCGGGCTATAATCTTTCTGGCCGAGAACAATGACTCATGGAGGAAAATTTTGGTATATTTATCTGTATCTGTGGGGAAAATTCCCAACAAGCACTGTCTGGGGTCAAGGGTAACAGGGGTGCCCATTGTGTCATGCAGGAATGTTATGATCTGTTTCCAGAGGTCCTGGATTTTTGGGCAGGTCCAAATAAGATGAAAAAATGTTCCGTCTCCTGGGCACACATCGCGCAGAGAGTAGATTGTGTGCGTTTTATATCTGGCTACACGAATAGGGGTCAGGTACGTCCTGTGAGTAATATATATTTGGGTCAGTCTATCCGAGAGCCTGGGGGACACAGCTTTGCAGGTCTCTAGAACTTCCTCCCATTCTTCATCCTCAAGAATCCCCACCTCCCTTTCCCATCGAGGTTTTATGGCAAACGCTATCTTGGTGGCTACAGGGGTAGAGAGCATAGTGTAAAATGCAGATATTAGTTTACTGGGATCTCTCCCCTTTACTATGGCCATGATCGGGTGCGGGGTCGGTTGTGGGTAAGTGCGTGAAAACTGTGTCTGGGCCGCGTGTCTAATTTGAAAAAACCTAAACCGCATATTATCATGGAGTGTGAATTCTTCTTTGAGTGTTTGGTAGGTTTTAAGGTTACCGCCAGATAGCAGATGATGCAGATAATAGACTCCCTGTGCGGCCCATAGCTCAGATCCCTGATCGTTAGAAAGTTCCTGTAGAACCCTGTTTTGCCACAATGGTGTGTAGTCGTTGTACTCAGGTATTCCAAGTTTGGTGGAAGCAAGGTCCCAAATGCGTCTATAATGACCCAGGAGGGACCTCCCCGAACCGACGCACCTAGATCCCACCGACACCGCGTAAATTGCATCCCCGGTGAGCTGAGCCACCCGCGGGCACAGCAAAGTTAGGAAGCGTTGACTGTCAGTTTTATCTATATGAAACAGCTGTGATAGCTATGCGGCTATGTAGTAGAGATTGAGATCTGGTAGGGCCATGCCCCCCATATCAGTCGGGTTCTTTAGTGCCTGCCATGCAAGTTTATGTCTGCCTGTCTCCCATATAAATGGTTTCAGAAGGGCTTCCAATGATTTGAAATATTTCAGGGGAAGGTAGGTCGGGGTATGCCATAGGATGTAAAGCAGTTTGGGGAGGAGGACCATCTTGACAAGGTTAATGCGTCCCCAGACCCCCAAGGGCAGGTGAGCCCATACTCTAATTTTGGACCTGACAAGTTCAAAGAGGGGTTCCACATTAAGCGCGATATAATCAGCCGGGTGTCTAGAGATGTGCACCCCCAGGTATTTAATAACATCTACTCTCTGTAGTGGCATGCTGGACTGCGATTCAGGTGGTGGGAAGCAATCTATCGGGAGGATCTGCGACTTCCCCCAATTGATCTTGAGTCTGGAAAAAATTCCGAACTGTTCGATCGTCTGAAGCGCCGTATGAAGGGAGGGACCTGAGTCCGCCAGATACAATAGGGTATCGTCTGCATACATGCTAATTTTTTCTACCAATGAGCCTGTTCTGCAGCCTTCTATCTCTGGGTTAGTGCGAATAGATATTGCCAGGGGTTCCACCGCTAGGGCATACAAAAGTGGGGAGAGGGGACAGCCTAGTCTCGTGCCTCTATTCAAGGCAAACAGCGGAGATGGCTAGCCATTCGACACCACTCTGGCTTTGGGGTCTTGGTATAGAAGGCTAACCCATTTACAAAACTTAGGGCCGAAGCCATAAGTCTCAAGGCATCGCCATAGATATCTCCACTCCACGGAGTCAAAGGCCTTAGCTGTATCGAGTGTCACCAGTACTCTAGAGCCTACATTGTCGTGTGTGGCCTGCAGATTAATATATAGCCGTTGAAGGAGGTATTGCGGCCCGGCATGAACCCCGCCTGGTCCGTATGTATTAAGGATAATATGACTTTATTGAGCCTATTGGCTAATACTTTTAACATCTACCTGCAAGAGGGAGATAGGGCGATAGGATTCCGGGTACCCAGGATCTTTTCCTGGCTTCGGAATGAGGACAATAGTCGCCTCCCTCATGGTTGGGGGGAGGGTGTGTGTCTCGAACATGGAGTTATATGGTTGTAACAACTTAGGTGAGAGAATTTGACTATATTGTGAATAAAATTCAATTGGGAGCCCATCCGAGCCCGGGGCTTTGGATCGAGCAAATGCAGCAATAGCCTCAGTTATTTCCTCAGAGGTCAAAGGTGACTCGAGGAGGGTAGTCTGATCAGTCGTCAAGGAGGGAAGAGGGATAGTTTCAAAGAACGAGTACATCGGGCCGTCGTCCGCCGGGCTCATAGACGTATATAATTTGGCAAAAAATTCCCTGAATTCGGAGGACACTGCCAACGGGTCTGTTACGCATTGTCCTTCATGACCGTGTAAGGATATGACCACCGGCGGTCTATCTTCACTATGTATCATATAGGCCAGAAGTTTCCCAGCCTTTTCCCCATGTTCGAATAATTTTTGTTTGGCAAAAAACAACTTGCGCCTGGCCTTTTCAAACTGCAATTGATTCACTACCCTCGTCTGTAATTTAAGCGCCGCTGCCGTCTCCGGTACTGGGTTCACTGCATATCTCTGATCCGCATGGGATAACTCCAGCATTGCCTTGTCTGAGGCATCCGCCGAGTCTGATTTAATCTTATTAATGCGGGAAATCAGGGACATGCGGGCGTGAAGTTTAAAAGATTCCCACACTGTCTCCGCCGGGGCAGACTCGTCATTTGTCTCGAAAAACAACTTCCACTCATCCGAGAGGTCGTCGTCCTCCGGGAGAAGCGAAAGCCAAAAGGGGTTTAAGCGCCATGTCCGTCTGGGTTTGTCAATCGGAACGCTTAGTGTGATCCAATATGGGCTGTGATCGGATAATAATCTGGGGCCAAATTTGACCTCTGACAGTCTGGGAGTGAGAACCTGAGAGACTAGGATGAAGTCTATTCGTGACATAGAGCTGTGTGTAGCAGAGAAACACGAATATAACCGCTTGTGAGGGAACTTAAATCTCCAGGAGTCAATTAAGTGGAGGGAGGTAATGAGTTTGGAGAATTTAGTGGTGGTCACCCCTCCTGGAGTAGTAGAGGGCGTACCTCCTAGCCTATCTAGGGCAGGATTGAGATTGGTGTTAAAGTCCCCCAACCAAACCGCTTGGATTGAGGGGTGATTTGCCATAAATGCAATCCCTTCCAATATCACAGTCATGGCAAAGGGGGGAGGGACGTAAAATGCCAAGAGAAGGAACGGTTCCCCATATAATTTTACAGACAAAAATACATATTGGCCTTGCGGGTCCGTGGAGACAGCACATAGTTCAAAATGCACCGACTTCACCACTAGCACGGAGACTCCTCGGGCATGGGATGTGTGGGTGGAATGGAATACCCACCCCACCCATGGCCTACGGAGTGACATTTGCATTCTGCCCTCTACATGTGTCTCAACTAAGACCACTATGTCAGCCCTTTGTTTCTTGAGGAACGCTAGTATCGCTGACCGCTTGACCTTCTCACGCATGCCCCTGACATTCCAGGTGAGGAATTTTAAAGTCGTCATGGTCCACGCCCCACAAAATATTAACCAGCCTTGCGTAAGGAGTAGCGATCAGGGATAACAGGTTAGGTAGTGAAAAATGACACAGAAACATAAATACACATTGCACACATGAGATCTGCAGTAACATACAAGCTGGTAGTGTGACCCACATTGTCATAGGTAACAATTTACTCAATCTAAACTTTTCCCCGCCCCCCACCCCGCCTTACACCCCAGGAACTTGGTGTGGGCGTCATCCCAAAACATAGGAAAAAATCCCAACAGTGGAAATATAAACTTATCTTGATGCAGACATGTAAGGATATATTGGTGGAGCTGCAGAGTATCAAAAAAGCATCGACTGAGGCCCCAAAAAATAAGGGCAGCCCAAATCACATTAATGCTGCAGCTCCAGGCATAATAGTCAGATTTCCTTCCATCATGGGGGAAAAAGTCTCGCTGCACCGTGCATGCGGTGGGTAGGACTGCCAGCCATCTGAGGCTCCAGTCCCGTCGGTGGCATTTCGGGCCTCACCGGACCCCAATAAAAATTGCAGAAAAATAAAACAGAAGGACAAATGAACTGATCCCGTATTATGGCAAGTCGCTAACGGGTCAAATGGGAGGGGAGAGTCTTGCAATGGAGTAGAGAGCACAAGGAGTAGTTCGCTCCAGCAACGCCAGGGTGCATGGCAAGGGGGATAAAGTCAGTTTACATGGTGGCCAACTTCTAAATATCCCAGAAGAATAGGCACAATCTGGGAAGGTCAGCATATGAACGATTAGGGGTGATGCGCAACAGTAAAAGGGCAGCACCATGTCCCGGAATCCACACCAAAGCACAAATAAACTTGTGTACAGTAAAAAATAAAGAAGGAAATTTTTTTTTTGAGGTAGTATATGAGGTAGGCCGGGGTACACGGAGAAAGGGTAAAACAGCTGGAGAGGGAATCAAGGTGTTACTCACAGCAGGAATCAGTCCTCATCCACGGCCCTTGCTCGTCTCTCCAACCAGGTAATCACCTCCTCCGGATCTTCAAAGAAAAGTGCCCGGCCATCGTGTTCAATCCTGAGGCGGGCCGGGAACAGCATGGCGTATTTGATATGTCGTGTGCGTAGTTGGCGCTTAGCTTCCATAAATCCCTGACGCCGGCCCTGGATCTCAGCGGAGAAGTCCGGGAAAACTGCGACCCTGACATTTCCAACGGGGATGTTGCCCTTCTCCCGAGCTAGTCTCATTGAAGCATCCCGGTCTTTGTAATTTAGGAGCTTGGCAATAAAAGTGCGAGGGGGGGCTCCCTGTGGTGGCGGCCGCGCAGACATGCGGTGGGCTCTCTCTACGGCGAACATGGGGGAGAAAGTCTCCCTGCCGTATGTAGTGACCAGCAATTCTTCCAGGAAGGTAGTGGGGTCTCTCCCTTCAGCTCCCTCAGGCAGGCCAATGAGCCTTAGGTTACACCTCCTCAATCTATTCTCCATATCGTCTTGTTTAGTGAAGAGTTGGTGAATCTGCCGCTGCATGCGGTCTGAGGATTCTTGTAAAGGGGGAATCACGTCCTCCACCGCACCGACCCGGGTCTCTGCCGTCTTCACACGCTCACGGAGTTTGTGGAAGTCTTGTCGGATCAATGAGATATCCGTCCTGACCTCCTCTATCTGTGTGGTGAGCGCGGTCCTGCACAGGGTAATGGCCTCAAGGAGACGAGCTGTATCTCCCGCCGGTCTGCTCCCCCCTGCTACTGCCACACCGCCATCTTCCTCAGCCTCCACCCTGTCCAGGCGCCGATATTGATCTAGCTTCGCCAGAACTGAAGATTTCGCTGCTTTCGGTGGCGACATGGTCTCGATCGTCCCTGGTATCGGTGGGGTCAGTTCTGAGATAAGAGGGGTCTCAAATAAGGCGAAGGATATTAAAATACAGGAGTAACGGACGGAGCTGCTCTGACTAGCGTCCTACTCCATGCAGTGTCAGGCCACGCCCCGTGTGAAAGGGGTCTTACTTATTCTATTATTTGCTGGCTGTGTTGGGTGGAGGGATATGTCTGTATAGTCTCAGACCCAAATCACTGAGTGCAGTCTCAGGAGATCTCGGCAACTTGTCTCATGTAAACATTTAATCTTCCACTGATTTCTGAATACCAATATTATGAGTCCTGACCATTACACTATATCATTTATATTGTACATACAGTGTATACACTATGTTGTACATTACATCATTCTGATACTATGTAGTCCTATCTATTGTACCCTATACAGTGTGTTTTACTTTAAATAGTCCTGACTTCTGCTCTCTCCCCTCTACCCACGGCTATATATAAACATAATATGTATTCTCTTTTGTGATACCCATTTCCTACCAGCTGGACATTTTATATCTGATGATTTGATTGGAGCACAGACTTTTAATTTGATAACATCCTCAAACCTTGGAACCTTAAACAGAAAGTGATAATGAGGGAGTCAGTAACCCAATGATGGTGGTCTTCAAGATCAGTCCAGTCTTCATCTTGGTTGTTCTCCCCCATCCTCACTCTCTGACCTCTGGTGGGGCTCAGCCCCGCTGTTATTAATGACTAAATAATGGACTAAATAAAGAAGTGCAGTACTTCTTGTGTTGGGAAGATGGCAATGAGTAATAGAGGGAGTGGGGACACTCGTCCTAAAATCCCCGCTTCGCTGTCACTCCTATAAAAGACAGTTCTCGTTGTTTCCTCACTCTCTGACTAAGGTCCATGAATAAAGAAATGATCTGGTAGGAGATCATTATACATCACTATTGGGGAGTATCTGTTTTGGCTGCTTCAATTTCCATCCTTTGCCTTGGGGCGTGCCGCCTCAGCTCCTGGGGCTTGTGTCCCGTTACCCGGCCTCCGGTCCTCCATGCCTGCATCCAGATTTCTTGTGGTTCTGCAGGTATGATTGGATGTATGTGTATACATACGTGTGTGTGTGTGTGTGTGTATGTATATGTATGTATGTGTGTGTATATATATGTGTATATATATATATATATATATATATATGTATGTATATATATATACCTATAAGGTCTCCATCTTTGTTTACCTAGATGGACATATAATTATCCTTAAATGATTTTTTAACATTGTACATTATTCTTTTTAGACTCTTGTTCACCTTCTCTGCTCCTGATGAGTGGCGCTAGCCACAAAATGCGTAGAGCTACCAGATATTCATTCTACTCAGACTACTATTTCTAACTATACTAGGCATAATGGAGTATACCAATGAACCACAAGCTTACAAATATTAATTTTACTTGGAGATACACGCCTATTAGTCTGGTTCTAATATTGTCTATAATATGAACTCACATGTTACCATGCTATGCTATTATTATGTTATCAAATTGTTTGAAACCTATCACATACCGTATTTATCGCGGTATAACGCGCTCCCGCGTATACCGCGCACCCCTAAAGTTGCCCCCGAAATTCCTGTAAAAAAAAATGTTATATGATTTTATTACTTACAGTTTTGGTGTCTTCCCAGCGTCCATCGTCCGGTCCGGCGTCCGTCTGCGGCCTCGATGGTGTCCTCCCGGCTTCTCCAGCGCGCGCCTCAAGTCGAGTCTCCGCTTCCCGCGCTCAGTTCGAACACCTCCGCCGACATATACCGAGTGCAGTACACTCGGGTACATTCGGCAAGGCTCGGCTTCGCTCGCGCTCACGCTCTGTGACGTTTATGCGTGAGCACGAGCGAAGCAGAGACTAGCCGAATGTACCCGAGTGTATTGCACTCTGTATATGTCGGCGCAGGATTTCAAACTGAGCGCGGGAAGCGGCTATCGGCGTATATCGCGCACCCACGATTTTCCCCTTATTTTAAGGGGAAAATAGTGTGCAATATACGCCGATAAATACGGTATTTGACTACTGGCTATGCATTGGATTACTATGTAACTTATGCGGTTCATAACAATTACGTATGTTTCACCAGACATAATCTGTCATGTTTTTTCTCCTTGAGCCTATTTTTACTCTCTCCTAGACTACTATTGTACCTTTATTACCAATACTGGGACCATTGGAGTTCACCAATGAATCCCAATTTTACATTTTCTTTGGAGTGACACGTCAGTGAGTCTGGTTTTTATGTTTATTTACAATATGAACCTTTATGTCGCTAAGCCATGTTAATTATATGCCATCATTATGCGTACAATGTATTATATGTACCGCAACTATTGTGCTAGCATGCTACGTGTGCGGTTCTTGGTGGCAATGAGCCCATACGGTACCATGTTATGTCATCACTATGCTATCAACCTATGTGTAATAAATTGTATTATTTATGTTTTACATAATGGCTATAAACTGTGTTATTGTGCTACATATATGGTTCTTGTTTACTATCCACCAGACACACTTTGACGTGCCCTCTCCTTGGCTGCATGATTCATACAAAGTCCCACATGTCTTTCCCTTTCCCAATCCAACGGGGATGGAGGCTATTGTTTATCTACGAACATATAGGTGGATTCAGAAAGACCGCCTTAACTTTGCGGCGGCGTAGTGTATTGTGCTTACACTACGCCGCCGTAAGTTAGCGAGGCAAGTACACGATTCACAAAGTACTTGCCTGCTAAGTTACGGCGGCGTAGCGTAAATCGGGCGGGCGTAAGCGCGCCTAATTCAATTTCGGCTGAGGGGGCGCAATTATGTTAATGGAGGGTGACCTGACGTGATTGACGTATTTTACGAACGGCGCATGCGCCGTCCCTGTACATATCCCAGTGTGCATTGGTTTCGACGTGGACGTAAATTACGTCCAGCCCTATTCATGGACGACTTACGCAAACGACATAAAATTTTCAAATTTTGACGCGGGAACGACGGCCATACTTAACATTACTATTCCAGCTATTTGATGGAATAACTTTAGGCCTGAAAGTGTGTTACGTAAACAGCGTATCTTTACTGCGTCGGGCAAGCGTACGTTCGTGAATCAGCGTATCTACTCATTTACATATTCTAGGCCGACCACAATGGAAGCGCCACCTAGCGGTCAGCCTAAAAAGTACACTTTAGGATACGACGGTGTAAGACACTTACACTGCTTGTATCTGAGCCTAATTTAAGCGTATCTGGCTTCCAGAATACGCTTAAATTTGCGCCTGCGTCGATTCCGAGTTAGGTCGGCGTATCTACTGATACGCCGGCCTAACTCTCTGTGAATCCAGCTATCAGCCTCATTTAAAGTCCCATTTAGTTTAGCCTAGGTTCTAGCAATGATCAAATCAGAGGATCCATTTACTAGTTACCTTGAGGGGGGAATTGTAAGATCCTCAGAGACAAAGCTGCCTGATGTGGGCGGAGTCCTGGTTTAGGGGAACCAATCTGCTCATGTCTAGTAATAATCTTTTTATCTCTATTTTAGTAGATGGACGGGAGATGAGGAAAACCTCAGAGGATTGTCTCACTTTGTCTCCAGACTGTAAAGTAGAAGATGAGGACATCACACAGTATAGTCCAGGAGAAAACCCGACTACCTCAAAGGTCCATCCGGCACCACACAGTGTAGATGGACCATCGTATTCCTCTTATCCTGAGGAACCTCAGACTGTGAGGGACGGTGCCGGACCATCGTATTCCTCTTATCCTGAGGAACCTCAGACTGTGCGGGAAGGTGCCGTCCTTCCAACAGATAAGAGGCTTTCCTGCCCTGAGTGTGGGAAACTTTTCCATTTTAAATCCAATCTTATTGTGCATATAAAATCTCACACAGAGAAGAAGCCGTATTCCTGTCCAGAGTGTGGGAAATGTTTTTCAAATATGTCCCATCTTTCCTTACATCAGAGATCTCACACAGTAGAGAAGCGACATTCCTGTCGTGAGTGTGGGAAATGTTTTTCAAAGAAATGCAATCTTTACACACATCAGAGATTGCACACGGGGGAAAAACCGTATTCTTGTTCTGAGTGCGGGAAATGCTTTGTACTAAAATACAAACTTGCCGTGCATCAGAGGTCCCACACAGGAGAAAAGCCATTTTCTTGCCTTGAGTGTGGAAAATGTTTTTCAAGTAAGTCCAGTCTTTGCAGCCACCAGAGATTACACACGGGTGAGAAGCCATATGCCTGTTCTGAGTGTGGGAAATGTTTTGTTCAAAAGTCACAACTTGTCACACATCGGAGGTCTCACACTGGTGAAAAACCGTATTCCTGCTCTGAGTGCGGGAAATGCTTTGTAAAAAAATCAGGACTTGTCTCACATCAAATGTCTCACACGGGGGAGAAGCTGTTTTCCTGTGCCGAGTGCGGGAAATGTTTTTCAAATAACTCCAATCTTTACGCACATCAGAAACTGCACACACGTGAAAAGCCGTATTCCTGTTCTGAGTGCGGGAAATGTTTTGCACGGAAATCTGATCTTTTAAAACATCAAAGGTGTCACATGGAAAAAATGAATTATCCTTGTCCTGAGTGTGGAAAATGTTTTTCAAACAAGCCAAATCTTTACTCGCATCAGAGAATGCACACAGAGGAAAATGTATATCTTTATTCCTGTCCTGACTGTGAAAGATGTTTTTCAAAGAAGTCCAATCTACACAGACATCAGATATCTCACACGGGGGAGAAGCCGCATTCCTGTCCTGAGTGCCGGAAATGTTTTTCACAGAAGTCCCATCTTTCCAAACATCAGAGATCTCACATGAGGGAGAAGCCGTATTCCTGTCCTGAGTGAGGGAATTGTTCCTCACTGAAGTCCTGTCTTCCTGTACATCAGGGATCCCACACAACCCTCTGTAACAGAACCTCCCACACTCTGTTTAAGGGCTTCCGTCATATACCGATTCCTCCAGTCCGAATATAGATATTATAGCCTCATATTACAACCAATAACTAGGCAGGACTCATTTGGCTGCAAAGCTGGAACATGAACGGTTTATTTGAACAAAGGCATAAAGATATACGGTCAGGGGACAATCCCTCTTCTTTGCATAATGACACAGGGCGGGGCAACAAGAGACAAACAGGTTTATTCAAACTTCTCATTAGTAGGCTTCTATCACCAGGGAGAGCTGTTGGAGGAATTACCCCCTCCCTCCTCGCAGCTAAACCCCATACACATATACATCCCATAATACTTTTCTCCCAAAGCAGACAGACACAAAAGAACAATGGGATACAGGCATTTAACAAACACATAGCAACCCCCACCCCACCTCAAACCATCCACCAACGGTCTCTGATGAAAGGGGGACTTTAGCTTCATATATTCTTGAGATCAGACTGGGGTTCTCGGTCACCCTGTGCCCCTAATAGCCACAGGTTGACTTACACATAGGAGGGGCCGGGGAAGCTGGACAAGGAGATTCCAGAGCTCTCCAAGAGAAGCTGGGTTCCACAAGCCCCCCACCCAAAATGACTCTCGTCACACTTTGTATTGGTGCCTTGAGTGCGGGAAATGTCTTCTATATGAATGTTGCTGGACATCACAGGTCTCATGTGGGGAAGAAGCACACCCTGATATACACCTCAGATATACTCCATGGCTGATCTTCATCATGTAAGAAACAGTTCATAAGGAGATCAGAGATCACCAAAGACATGGATGAAGTGTTGTAACGTGTTTGCCATTGATAGCAGAATAAAAATGGAGTCATTACCTTTTATTGGCTGAGTACATTTTGTGGTGTAAATTTCACAAACGCTTCGAGGTCTGATTTAACCACTTAAGCCCCGGATCAATATGCAGCTAAAGGACCGGGCCCCTTTTTGCGATTCGCCACTGCGTCGCTTTAACTGACAATTGCGTGGTCGTGTGATGTGGCTCCCAAACAAAATTACAAAATTGGCGTCCTTTTTCCCCCACAAATAGAACTTTCTTTTGGTGGTATTTGATCACCTCTGCGGTTTTTATTTTTTGCGCTATAACCAAAAATAAAGCGACAATTTTCCTCAGTTTAGGCCGATACGTATTCTTCTTCATATTTTTGGTAAAAAAAATCGCAATAAGCGTTTATTGTTTGTTTTTTACACAAAAGTTATAGCATTTACAAAATAGGGATAGTTTTATGGCATTTTTACTACTAATGGCGGCGATCAGTGATTTTTTTCATGACTGCGACATTATGGCGGACACTTTTGACACTATTTTTAGGCCATTGTCATTTTTACAGCGAAAAAGTGCTATAAAAATGCACTGATTACTGTGAAAATGACACTGGCAGTGAAGGGGTTAATCTGTTTGGGGCCCTGAAGGGGGTTAAGCGTTTACTACTGTGTGGGGGCGTGGCTTTGCGTGTGACGTCACTGATTGTCATTCCCTATGACAGGGAACAGACGATCAGTGGCAGTCACACTAGGAAGAACGGGGAAGGTTTCTTTACACACACTTCTCCCTGTTCTTCAGCTCTGTGACCCGATTGCGGGACACCGGCAGCAATCGGTGGCACGGTCACAGAGCACAGGACTGGCACGCTCGTGACCCACGGCTGGGCTCTTAAATGCGACGTACAGGTACGTGCTTGTGCCCTTCTGCCGACGTATATCGGCGTGAAGGCGTCCTTTAACGCCCGCCGCACGACTATTTACGTCCGTAGAATGGCACGGACAGGCAGAAGGACGTATATATACATCCTTGCCTTCTAGCGGGTGGGGGGTCCGATCGGGACCCCCTCCACTGTGTGCGGTGGGCGGATTCCCTCGGGGAGCGATCCGGGACGACGGCGCGGCTATTCGTTTATAGTCGCGATCGCTCCCCGGAGCTGAAGCACGGGGAGAGCCGTATGTAAACACGGCTTCCCCGTGCTTCACTGTGGCGGCGTATAGATCGAGTGATCCCTTTTATAAGGAAGACTCGATCGATGACGTCAGTCCTACAGCCACACCCCCCTACAGTTGTAAACACACACTAGGTGAACACTAACCCCTACAGCGCCCCCTGTGGTTAACTCCCAAACTGCAACTGTCATTTTCACAATAAAGAATGCAATTTAAATGCATTTTTTGCTGTGAAAATGACAATGGTCCCAAAAATGTGTCAAAATTGTCCGATGTGTCCGCCATAATGTCGCAGTCATGAAAAAATCGCTGATCGCCGCCATTAATAGTAAAAAAAAATAATAATAATAAAAATGCAATAAAACTATCCCCTATTTTGTAAACGCTATAAATTTTGCGCAAACCAATCGATAAACGCTTATTGCGATTTTTTTTACCAAAAATAGGTATAAGAATACGTATCGGCCTAAACTGAGGAAAAAAAAAGGTTTTATATATGTTTTTGGGGGATATTTATTATAGCAAAAAGTAAAAAATATTGCATTTTTTTCAAAATTGTCGCTCTATTTTTGTTTATAGCGCAAAAAATAAAAACCGCAGAGGTGATCAAATACCACCAAAAGAAAGCTCTATTTGTGGGGAAAAAAGGACGCCAAATTTGTTTGGGAGCCACGTCGCACGATTGCGCAATTGTCTGTTAAAGCGACGCAGTGCCGAATCGCAAAACCTTGCCTGGGCATTTAGCTGCAAAATGGTCCGGGGCTTAAGTGGTTAAAAAATGTTAAATGAATGTGACCTGCATTCACCCACCAGTGGCAAGCATTGGTCATATATTATTTCATACAGTGACTTCCTATGACCATTGGCTTCATCCAGTGTCAATAATATAGCACTTTATTGCCCCAAGATGGAGCTGACGATCATAAGAAATCATTGTGTAATGAAAATATTGCCAGAAGTCGGCACGGCTGGGCCGATGCTTGTCACAAAAAGAACATAATGAAACCAGCAATATTAAACCAACCATTGATTTAAAACATTGAAGATCCCATTTGGTCTTTAGATGACACTAATGCCGCGTACGCACGGTCAGAATTTCCAACAACAAATGTTTGATGTGAGCTTGTTGTTGGAAAATCCAACCGTGTGTACGCTCCATCGGACATTTGCTGTCGGAATTTCCAACAACAAATGTTTGAGAGCTGGTCCTCCAATTTTTCCTACAATAAAAGTTCCGACCGTGTGTGCACAAAAATCCTACGCATGCTCGGAATCAATTCGACGCATGCTCGGAATCACTGAACATTTTTCTGGTCTCGTTGTAGTGTTGTATGTCACTGTGTTCTTGGCGATCGGAATTTCCGACAACATTTGTGTGACCGTGTGTATACAAGACAAGTTTGATCGAACATCTGTCGGAACAAAATCCACGGTTTTGTTGTCGGAATGTCTGATTGTGTGTATGCGGCATAAGTATCAGGTAGCTAAAAGCCACGTTTTAAATCAATGGAAAACATTCGAGCAGCACATAACATAACATTTATTTTTTTGCCCTAATTCAAAGAGAAGCGATGCATATGCACTTTCATTGGGCTATGTCATTTTTTATGAATAGACCCCTGAAAGTTGGCGACGTTTATTTAACCACTACTGGGCACTTTTACCCTCCTTCCACATTGTACTTGTTTGTAGCCGAAATACTGAAATTTGCACTTAAAACTGTAATTTTATACCTTTTGGAAATGCCAGTAGAAAATTGGCTGTGCCAGTAAATTTTGGATGTTGTGTCAGTAAATTTGAATCTGGTAGGCTGGCAGCACTGCCTCCTGGCAATGTGCAACCGTGCTGTATTTCGAATCTCGAATTTTCAAAATTCGTAAATTCTAATAATTCGAAAATTCAACTTTCCAATTTTCTAATTTTAGATTTTCTAATTTTCGAAATGTCTAATTTTTCGTAAATTCGGAATTTTCGAAAATTCAACTTTCCAAATTTCCCATTTTCGAATCTCTTTGTCCAGAGCTCTGAAACGCACCACCTCTTCTCCCGCTCCAGTTTCCAAACCGGAGACAGATCCTGATATGTTGGTCTTAGAGGATACAGAGACAGAAGGGAATTAAGAGGAGATGGATGCAGTACTGGAGGAAGGTCCTGGCTGTACAATGTAATTTGTAGGGATTTTTGGTTCTTTGTAAGGAATGGTTCAGACTGTTACAATTTCAGCTGTGACAATGAAAATCACATTGACTTCAATGGTGCCTGTTTACAATCAGTGCAGCCTTATCATTGCTCATTAGTGCAGCCTCATTGGTGCAGTTTATCAGTGCCCAATCAATGATCATCAGTGTGGTCCCACCAGTGCCGCTTATCAGTGCAGCCTCATCAATTCCCATTAGTGCAGGCTCATCAGCAATCATCAGTGCACCTTATCAGTGTGGTCTCACCAGTGTCCATTGGTGCGGTCTCACCAGTGCAACTTATCAGTGCCCATTAGTGTGGTCTCATCAGTGCCCATTAGTACTGTCACACCGGTGCAGCTTATCAGTGCAGAGCGGGGATAGTTACAGATCGATCTCAGCCTGACAGGTCTTGTATGTGAGAATGCCACTCGCGGTACAGCCCCGCCTCCCAGTATCGGCATTGTGATAGACATCACAGAGCGCACTTTTCCAATGCCGTTACAGTAGTGCTTCTCAATTATTTTCTGTCATGCCCCCCCCTAGGAAGAAGAAAACATTTCGCGCCCCCCCCGCGCGACTATAAATAGTATCATTTGTCTATAAAATTGTTATAAGTACACCTCTGCATAACACTGTATCCTTATTAACCTTATTTGGCTTCATGCTGTCCGCTGCCAACATTTTTAGACATAGTAAGCACACCGGTCTTTCCTCGTCTCCCACCGTAGTCACAGTGAAGCCAAGCGCTACATACGCCTCGTCATATTTCCTCGTTTTAGCCTTCGGGAGACTTTCTGTTATCTCCTTCTCTCTCCGCCTGTCTTCTCATCCCTGTTAAAAAATTTTCCATGATGTCACTTGAGAGTCTGCTACACTCTACAAAGAGTCACACGGGCAGGTTTGGCCAATCAGGATAGAGCATTTTGTCTATCCAATCGGGTCTGTTCTCCTCGAAAGGGTCACGTGGTCCTCCGCGTTGGGCTGCTACTGGGGCTGCACTGGGACAATCTCAAGTGATCGCGCCGCGCTGCTCCCTCTCTCTGCAGTATTTGCCAAGGTCAAACGAGCCCCCCTTTATGGAGCCTCGCGGCCCCCCAGGGGGGCGCGCCCCACTATTTGAGAAGCACTGCGTTACAGGGAGGTGGGCTGTGCGGCAAGCAGTGTTTTCACATTCAACACCTGTCAGCACAAGATCCGCTCTGTCATCCCGATGATCTGTAACGCTCCCCGCTCTGCACTAAGAGAGATGGCGGGTGGGCGCATATTGCTGGCCGGGAGGAGGAGGACACCACCTCTATGGGCAGCACAGACTGGAGGCTGTGAGACGAATTTGCTGCCATCCGTCGGACCAGTGTTCAGGAGTGCGTTTCATACAGAGTGTAAGGTTCAGGAGAGCGTTTCATACAGAGTGTAAGGTTCAGGAATGCGTTACGTACAGAGTGCGAGGTTCAGGAATGCGTTACGTACAGAGTGCGAGGTTCAGGAATGCGTTACGTACAGTGCGAGGTTCAGGAATGCGTTATGTACAGGATTGCGAGGTTCAGGAATGTGTTACATACAGAGTGCGAGGTTCAGGAATGCCTTACGTACATAGTGTAGGGTTCAGGAAGGAATTGCGTACAGAGTCCGAGGTTCAGGATTGCATTATGTACAGAGTGTGAGGTTCAGGAGTATGTTACGTAAAGAGTGCGAGGTTCAGGAATGCATTATGTACAGAGCGTGAGGTTCAGAAGTGCATTACATACATACAGTCCCTTGCTACCCTATGCATACAGGAACTTCTAATTTCCCTGTAACGCAGGATATGCTGGGAGTTGTAGCTCCCTTTTAATTATGGTCATGCTGGCAGTTGTAGTTCCTGGTCACACTGACCACCTTGGGAGTTGTAGTCCCCCTGTCACTCAGGCCATGCTGGGAGTTGTAGTCCCCCTGTCACTCAGGAAATGCTGTCAATTGTAGTCCCCCTGTCGTGCTGGGAGTTGTAGCCCCCTGTCACTCAGGCCATGCTGGGAGTTGTAGCCACTCACCTCTGCAGCTCTCTATTGATCTCCCCAGTCTTTTTTTTTCAATACTTTATTTAAGGAAAGCACACGGAAATACCACATTCATATTACCTAACACAAGGAAACTTGCCAACAATAGGTCTGCAGTACAAAAACACCTCTTCGCATAACAATGTAAACACTGAAATGAGATGTGTACATTGGGCGTCAGAATCTAGGCAGTCTCTGTATCCCGCATACAATTTTACTCGGTATACACTGGTTAGCAAGAAATCAGAAAGTACCCTACGGGCCCTTCAGCAACCAGAAAAAAGATAACTAGAAGGAGGAGGAGCAGAAGAGAAGGGGGGCAAAAAGAAAGGGGGATGGGGGGTTGTATGGGCATGGTACCACCTCCCAGACTGGGGAGCCAACAGTAAAGTCTTTTACTTCCAGGGATTTAAGTCACCAGTTCCGCATATTCTTCAGAGTGGACAAACTCGTACCAAAAAAAAAAAATTTGAGAAATTTCTCCCTCAGGCCCTTCTCCGTGGCTACCAAGTCCTCTATCGCATTCATTTCTGCTATTCTTTTCAGCCAGGCGGCAACCGATGATGGCTGTGTCTGCTTCCAGAACAGTGGGATGCAGCGGTGAGCAGGAGTGGCAGGAAAGATTTCCTATATGCCTTGCTCAGAATCTCAAGGTGGTGCATAAGGAAGGATGCAGGATCCCTCCCCAACTCCCTACCAGTGAACTTTTGAACGATGCGGTGGACCTTTGTCCTGCATGACTGCAATAGCAGTCCAAAAGACGCGGAGAAGAGAACCAGCCTCCTCCCCACATCTCCAGCAAAGATCCAAGCACTGGGGGAACATTCTATGAATCTTCACCGGTGTATGATACCACTAGGTCAACACCTTGAACCCAGTATCCATTCTGTCCACTTGTTTCTCTCTAAATTGGATCTTCATCTCCCGTTCCCATCTAGTGATATATGGAAGTTTGTAGTCTCGTGGAGGAGCTATCAGCAGTTGGTCAGGAGATCTCCAAACCTCTTGTAGTATAGGAATGAGTACCCATCCGGGCCCAGGGCCTTGCCCATTTTCATTTAGACCGTTGCCAACGCCACCTCCTCAGCTGAGAGAGGACCTTCTAGGGCAGGCAGGTCCTCGTTCGAGAGACGAGGAAGCCCAGACCTCTGTAAAAATCTTGAATGGCCGTTCCGTTTGGAGGATGTTTCCAGTTCAGACACTGGGCATGGAAGGTTGTAAAGTGAAGTATAATACTGTATGTCCTAAAGATTTCTACAATGTCTTCCGTGGTATGGGCCTTAGTGTGGTCTTCTTCAAGAAGCTCAGGCACAAACGTGCTGGCTTGCTGTAACTTCAAAGCCCATGCCGGTAACACATTTGTCATTATGTTCATAGAACGTGCGCCTGCATTTAGCAATAGTGGCTTTGGCTCTAAGGCCAACAAACGTAATTGGATTCGTAGAGCCGTGAGTTACGCCAAGGTCTTGTCAGCTAGTGATTACTTATGGGTGGCCTCCATGTCCCTAATTTTGTTCAGAATGTCTATCGTTTGCTGTGCTCTGGCCTTCTTGACACGAGACCCAAGCTCAATCAGGACACCTAGGCCCAGATTCACGTAGGAGATACGACGGCGTATCACCAGATACGCCGTCGTATCTCTGAGTGTGAGGCGTCGTATCTTGGCGCCTGATTCAAAGAATCAGATACGCCAGAATTTCTCTAAGATACGACCAGCGTAAGTCTCCTACGCCGTCGTTTCTTAACTGCATATTTATGCTGGCCGCTAGGGGTGTGTACGCTGATTTACGCCTAGAATATGTAAATCAGCTAGATACGCCTTCTCACGAACGTACGCCCGGCCGTCGCAGTACAGATACGCCGTTTACGTTAGGCTTTTTCCGGCATAAAGTTACCCCTGCTATATGAGGCGCAAACAATGTTAAGTATGGACGTTGGGCCAGCGTCAAATTTTCCGTTGATTACGTCGTTTGCGCAAGTCGTACGCGAATAGGGCTGTGCGTCATTTACGTTGAAAGCATTGGCTTTTTGCGGGTTAATTTGGAGCATGCGCACTGGGATACTTTCACGGACGGCGCATTCATAAAAAGCGTCATTTACGCGGGGTCACAAAACATTTACATAAAACACGCCCACATGTTCCATATTTGAATTAGGCGGGCTTACGCCGGCCTATTTACGCTACGCGGCCGCAACTTTGCTTTGTGAATACTGCACTTGCCTGTCAAAGTTGCGGAGGCGTAGCGGAAATAGAATACGTTACACCCGCTCACAAATACGCGCTCCCTACGTGAATCTGGCCCCTAGGATATAGCTCTTATGCGCCTCCCACACCATCATTGGAGCACTACACAAGCCAATGTTGGATGAAAAGAAGTTGCTCAATTCCCTGGATATCTCTTCCCTGACCTCCGGGGTTTGGATCAAAGAGTCGTTTAGCTTCGACCTCCACTGTTTGGGTGTAGGGGGTAACAGATCTATGTCTACAAAGACTGGAGCATGGTCCGAAAAGGTAATCGAACCAATGGAGGCCGATATCAACCTGGACAGGAGCAACATGAGGAGGTCAATCCTAGAGGATGAGTCGTGAGGGTGTGAGTAAAATGTGTAGTCCAGTAGGGTAGGATGCAGTATCTGCCAGACATCTACCAGGTGGAATGCGTAAAAACTTTTCTTCAGGCGTTTAAGGGTTGCATACGAGATCTGGGAGGCCTTCCTGGAAGCGTCCAAGGTGGGATCTAATGTGAAATTCATATCTCCCCCCACTATCACCGCACCCTCCACAAATTTGCTCAGCTTACTGAGAACTGGTTCCAAGTAAGCAATCTGATTCAAGTTAGGAAGGTATAAGTTCACCATAGTAACCAGGGAACTGCCCAAGGTCCCTTTCACCAAAAGAGCCCTTCACTCTGCATCGCTCCACTGATCTCTGAATACCCAAGGGATCGAGCTACAGTATAAGGTGCTAACTCACTTGTACTTGGAGTCAGGAGAGCAACCGTGGTATGCCGTTGGAAAAAAAGCGATCTCGGAGTCTTGGTAGTTTATCAGCATGAACATGCGTCTCCTGAAGGAAACAAACATGAGCTTTCATGTGTTTCAGACTAGTAAGCACCATGGAACATTTCTCGGGGGTATTTAACCCCTTCACATTAATAGACACCAGGTGCACAGGCTCTGTTTTACCCTTATGCATGGTAGTGGAGGCTGGTGGGGGTATACAAAAAGGGGGGGGGAGGAGAGAAAGGAGTGAGGTGGGAAAGGAATAGAGGAAGAAAAAAAAAGAAAAAGTTGTAGAAAGGGCAACCAGATGGCAGCTCAAGGAGTCCAGAAGGCTACTACGCCAGGAGCGTAGATGAGACTTAGTCTTTATGCACCCTTGCAGCACCCAAGAGCACTACCAACAGGCTGTCTCCCTATTTGGGGAAAACAGTTGTACACAGCAGGGGGTCAGAAAAAACAACAACATATCACAACATATAACCAAACTGTAGATACAATGGTTGTTAAATATGCAAAACTGTTTGAACATGGATAACCGGAGGTGTACGCCCAGGCGCCCCATTAAAGCATAGCCCGCACGCACACCTTCCTCTCTCTGATGAAAGCACCAAGAGAGATACCAGCACAGTACTACCAAGACCTATGAGCAAGAATAGCTACCCACCCGCCATCCTCAAGCATTTAGACATACCCCCACTGTCATAGCCATGTAATCCCCATCAAATATATTGCAAAGATTATTGCCAAATGGGGCACTTAACCAGTTTAGTTTATCTGTAGGTGAGGCAGAGTAATTTAAACAATTGTTAACCCCAGCGTGTCTGGGCACTCCAGCTAGCCAGTGCCCTTGGTAACACGCCAGGGGTGTTGCAGTAGATGGTTCGGTAGAGTAGCACAGGATGGAGGTAGTGGGAGAAGGGAGTTTGCCTGCAGCAGGGGACAGCAATAAAGAATCAAGACATGTAACCAAACAAATGATGCCCATGGTAATTTTACATTACACTCATGTCCCTTCCATGCACGAGTCACGTTTCAGGGTCATTCCTCCTCGCTGAGGCTTGGTCGCCCCTCCGTCTTCTGGAGGAGCAGCGTGTTAGGCCAGACCTGGGATCCCTAGTGGTGGCGCAAGGCTCTTTGCCTGGCAGCGGACGCAGCCGGTCCTGGATAGGCACCGGCTTGACGTCCAAGAATGCAAATAGGTCTGGAAAATCCATGTGGCGTCTAAGGAGAAAGGAAGTGCTACCTTTACGCACAGTCAATTGAAGGGCAAAACCTTGATATGTCAGCTGCGAGCGCCGCAAGATCTCCAGTAAGGGCTTTAGCATAGCACGCCGCTGCAAAGTGGCCCTGGATACATCAGGAAATATGGAGATTTCCATCAAAGTTTATCTGCACCTTGGCCCAGGCAGCAAGGAGCATGTGTTCCTTCTGCCCATAGTGGTGCAAACGACATATCACATCAAGTGGGCGTTCGGGGTCAGTCGGCTTAGGCTCAAGCACCCTGTGTACTCTATTAAATTCCATATTGACAGGGGGTAAGAGTCCAGGACTCTATGCAGGTTTGCTAATACAGTCTCCTGCAAGTTCTCCAGGCCCGTTGCCTCTGGGAACCCCCTGAGCCGCAAGTTGTTTCTGCGGCCCCGGTTTCACAAATCCTCCAGATGAAGTTGCATCTCCGCAAGGCTGTCCCGGTGAGATGCATGGACCTGCTCCAGCTAAATGACACAGTTCTTTAAAGCACTTACCACCGATTCTCTCTTAGAGAAACAATAGTCTAGGGTGTGCACCTCTGAGGTAAGCTGCTGAAAGTCCTGACGATGCTGCTCCTCCACCCGCAGCACCAGCTTCTCAATGTCCGCTTTCGTGGGGAGAGCTCGAAGCAGGGCTCTGATGTCTGTGTCTTTCTGCGGTGTCTGCGGGGTACATCCCGAGCTGCGGGAGGTGTTTAGTGAGAGATAGATGATGGCCGGTAGTCCAGCCAGCAAGCCAGATGTGACTGGGAGGCGTCCATAGAAGGAGAAGGTAAGTCTGTGCTCCGGTGAGTGCCACGTGGCTCTGTGGTGCAGGCCGCAGGGGAAGAGTTGGACGGATCGAAGCAGTAATGTTAACCTTCGATAATCCCCTGGTCCTCCTGTGTTTAGAGTAACTTATGGCAGGTGAAAAGCATGCTGAAAAGGGGCATAATAGCCGAGTCAGGCAGGTGGGGAGTCGGGAGCTCCAGCAGTGACCATCTTCACTCCACCATGTTCAAGCCATGCCCCCGATCTACCAAGTCCTGCCGACGATGGGCTCCTCACAGTTTACTCCACTGCCCACACCTGGAGTTCATAGCCTGCAGGGTGAGGATGCGGCTTCACACCGCAGGGGACACTACACTTGGCCCTCTTGGGGGCCCCAGCGTCTACCCTCCTTAGTCCGACATGGAGCGCCGACCTCACCAGATCCCTCATGTCACTGGAATACTGCTGCACTATGGTGGGCGAATTCAGGAGAAGGGGCCGTGTGCCGCTCTGTGGTGGCCGGAGTCAGGTGAAGGAGCAGGGGGAGTGCTTTGTGGTGGGTGGGTCAGGGTGGCGCTCTGTTTCTGGGGTGGTGTAGCTGGCCAGCTAGAACCTGTCCTAGGTAGCTAACATAACCTAAATGTATATACAGCTAAACCTGCTAAGAACCTAAATGCAATGCACATGTTTATATGTGAGAGACAAAAGCAAAGTTATTCACTGTGATTTGATGCTTGAATGTCATATAATAGTTGTATGTTGTGTTCACAGAAGCAAAGGAAAAAATATGCCTTTAAGAATCCTTTATTTATATGACAGTGAAGGTAAGCTCAAATTACACAGTAGATTTCATACCAGAAAGCTAAGCTTTTGTGACTCATCAGTAGCCTTGGCCAATCACAGCTAATCTCACATGGGGCAGAGTCTTGACCTATCACAGCCACCTTTGCATCCATTCTGTCTGGGAGGTTCCTAATACTGTACATGTGCTGAAAATTCATTCCACATGAAGACAGAGAGCAGAGCAGACATACAGAGTTCAGTTTTATGGAAGCAATGGCCTAAATAGGTACGTTACACAAGTTATATATATGTTCTTATTGTAAATAGTGTGATCAGAACTGTATATTGATCTAGTTGTGTGTTCACTTGTAGTTCCACCAAACAAAGTCATCTAACCGCCCTAACTGCACTCGAACCAACTAAGTCCCATCCATCCACTTTAACAAGCTAACTGCACCAAACTCATTACCGAACTAAAGCAACACTGCAAACCAAGTTGCAAACCACAGTTCTACCTTTCAGAGAAATCCGAGAATGCTTTGATGACTTACAGAGAGAGAGAGAGAGTATAAATACTGAAGAAAGAAATATATCCACCATTTTATGTTGAATGACAAGATTGAATATTTGAACCACCATTTTGTTATACTTATTCAACACGTGTTTGTACATGGACTGTCTGCTGCAGAGCAGCAGTGTTATCTATGAAGAAAGTGCAGTTTATAAAGAAGTTATTTAAGCATTTGGTGTGCTCTTTAAACCTTACTGCTTCCATAGAACGGCAATAGAGGAATCTTCAGAATAATAGACAGTCTTGTTGGACTGAAAAGTCAGAGATATCACAATTCTTCTAATGCCACAGCGCATGAGGCACTTTATAATGTTGCGACTGCCACGGGGGGCTTAAAGCAAATATCAGCCCACCCATCCCCGACATCAGAGGCGGAATTTGACAGCTGCACTTTCCCTCATTGCAGCCTTACCCCTGCCGGCTTGCTCACCAGTCGCTGGCTGTGCTAGATATTACAGCATACTGCTGCAGGTCCTGCTCTGCATGGAGTAATGCGGGACAAAGTCCCTGTACTCCGGGACCGCGGGACAAACATCAAAATGCAAGACAGTCCCGCCCAATCCGGGACTGTTGGGAGATACGGATCCCTGATGTACAGGAATACAGGACTTCAGTGAGTAACAATTCCCTCAATCAGGACATGAAAGCGAATTCTTCCCCTTGTGAGATCTCTGATGTCTGTAGAGATGGGAATTCTGGGAAAAACATTTCCCGCACTCAAGACAGGAATACGGCTTTTCACCCGTGTGACACCTCTGATGCTTGACAAGATCTGCCATGGTTACAAAACATTTCCTGCACTCAGAACAAGAATTCGGAATCTCACAGGTGTGAGACCTTTGATGTGTGATAAGATTGCACTTCTGTAAAAAACATTTCCCGCACTTAGAACAAGAAAAAGGCTTTTCCCCCACGTGAGTCCTCTGATGTGTGACAAGTTCTGATTTATGTACAAAACATTTCCCACACTCAGAACAGGAAAGTATCTTCTCCTGCATGTGAGATCTCTGATGTCTATAAAGATGGGACGTTTGTGAAAAACATTTTTCGCACTCAAAACAGGAATATGGCTGTTGCCCTGTGTGAAACCTCTGATGCGTGATAAGTTCTGATTTCCGTACAAAACACTTCCCACACTCAGAACAGGAATGCAGCTTCTTCCATGTGTGTAATCTCTGATGTCTTTGAAGACTTGACTTCAATAAAAAACATTTCCCACACTCAGTACAGAAATATGGCTTCTCCCCCGTGTGAGATCTCTGATGTCTGGAAAGATGTGACTTCTGTGAAAAACATTTCCCGCACTTAGTACAAGAATATGGCTTCACCCCCGTGTGAGATCTTTGATGTGTGATAAGTTCTGATTTCCGTACAAAACATTTCCCACACTCAGAACAGGAATGCAGCTTCTTCCATGTGTGTAATCTCTGATGTCTTTGAAGACTTGACTTCAATAAAAAACATTTCCCACACTCAGTACAGGCATACTTCTCCCCTGTGTGAGATCTCATATGCTCATTAAGAGTGGATATGAATTGGAATCCCTTCCCACACTCAGTACAGAAAATCCTCTTATTTGTTAGAAGGATGGCACCGTCCCTCACAGTCTGAGGTTCCTCAGGATAAGAGGAATACGATGGTCCGGCACCGTCCCTCACAGTCTGAGGTTCCTCAAGATAAGAGGAATACGATGGGCCATCTACACTGTGTGGTGCCGGATGGACATTTGAGGTAGTCGGGTTTTCTCCTGGACTATACTGTGTGATGTCCTCATCTTCTACTTTACAGTCTGGAGACAAAGTGAGACAATCCTCTGAGGTTTTCCTCATCTCCCGTCCATCTACTAAAATACAAATGAAAATATTATTACTAGACATGAGCAGATTGGTTCCCCTAAACCAGGACTCCACCCACATCAGTCAGCTCTGTCTGTCTGAGAGTATTATGGAGTGAATGTCCCCACCTCCTCTATCACTCATGAATAACAGCGGGGCTGAGCCCAACCAGAGGTCAGAGAGTGAGGATTAGGGGAGAACAACCAAGATGAAGACTGGACTGATCCTGGAGACCACCATCATTGGGTTATTGACTCCTCCCTCATTATAATTTTCTGTTAAATGTTCCAAATATATCAACATGTTATCACAAGTAAGGATGAGCTCCGGCGTGTTCGCATAGAACATGTGCAGAGCCCGCCAGGAAGTGTGCACGGCGCTGTGCTAATCACAGCCAGGGAGACATTTCACGATCCGTGCAGCCGAGCATCGGGACAATGTCTCCCTGGCTGTGATTAGCACAGCACCGTCCTCACTTCCTGGCGGGCTCTGCACATGTTCTATGCGAACACGCCGGAGCTCATCCTTAATCACAAGTATACACACATATCCCACCAACCAGCACTGCCAGGTATTGCTAAACCTGGGTATGAGGCAGAAGAACAAAAGCACGTGCATCAAGTGCACAGGTCCAACAACGTCTATGACTAAAATCCACATTTTGCTGCCAGCTGAACCCCAGAATCTCCATAAATCCAGTCTAGATACATAAATTGTGTCTGCAGCACAGAGAAGGAAGATTATTCAAGAGGAATACAGGATGGGGAACACAGCTCAGGAAAGTGACCAGGGGATTACAGGCTGATATCACCCAGTCCCCGCCCTACTCTGGACCAATCAGTGAGCAGTATGGGTGGAGGAATGGATTTAGTGTTAATGACCCACCTGTGCTGATCTCTGTAGGAGTGTCCTCCTCTAGAAATGTCCCCGTTATTCCATCCTCCTTCATAGACTGCTGATCATAACTCTCTTCTTCTTTAACCTCAACTTTTATATCAATCAGATCTTCACCCTAAACCAAGATAATGAGAGAAAATAACATAAAAAAAAAGCAGCTTTAACCACTTCAATACCCGCCGATAGTCATATGACGTCCACAGATGGGATCTCCCATCCTGGGTGGACGTCATATGACGTCCTGGGCTTTGCGGGGGGATATCTGAATGATGCCTGCAGCTAGAGGCATCATTCAGATATCATTCTTTAGTGCCGGCGATTCTGTGCACCATAAGAACTATCATAGCGGCAGTTCCGCCGCTTGATCGTTCTTATAGGCGGCTGGAGGGGACATCCCCCCCCTCCCGCCGCCATCCGGTGCTTCTACGGGCTCTCCTGTGCCATCGGGGGCCCGGAGAAAGAATCGTCCGGCGCAGGCAGGAAGCAGAGAGATGACTAGTGACCAGATGGTCACCAGTCATCTCTATGACTGTCGGAGGCCCGGGCGCGATGTGATGACGTCATGCCCTGGTACCCGTAAGTAAACAAAGCCGCGATTGCGGCTAGTAAGCAACAGTAATCATGAGATCGGTGACATTTTTTTCACTGATCTCATGCTTTCCAGCCAGGAGGAGAGATGCGGTGTCTTCTTGACCCCGCATCTCTCCATAAAGAGAACCTGTCACACACATTTCCTATTACAAGGGATGCTTACATTCCTTGTAATAGGAATAAAAGTAAAACAAAAAATCAAAAAAATGTGTAACAAAATAAATTAATAAGTAAAAAAAAAAAAATAATAATAAAAAAAAAATTAAAAGCCCCTGTCCCCGGTAGCTTGCGCGCAGAAGCGAACGCACACGTAAGTCCCGCCGACATATGTAAACGCCGTTTTAACCACATATGTGAGGTATCGCCGCGTGCGTTAGAGTGCCAGCAACAATTCTAGCACTAGATCTCCTCTGTAAATCTAAACTTGTAACCTGTAAAAATTTTCAAAGCCTTGCCTATGGAGATTTTTAAGTACCGAAAGTTTGGCGCCATTACATGAGTGTGCGCAATTTTAAAGCGTGACATGTTAGGTATCTATTTACTCGGTGTAACATAATCTTTCATATTTTACGAAAAAAATTGGCTAACTTTACTGTTTTGTTATTTTTCTAATTCATGAAACAATTTTTCCCCCCAAAAAAAGGCGTTTGAAAAATTATTGCGCAAATACCGTGCAAGATAAAACGTTGCAATGACCGTCATTTTATTCCCTAGGGTGTCTGCTAAAAAAACATATATAATGTTTGGGGGTTTTGCGTAATTTTCTAGCAAAAGAATGATGATTTGTACATGTAGGAGAGAAGTGCCAGAATAGGCCCGGTATGGAGGTGTGTATAAAAGCCCGGTATTGAAGTGGTTAATAATGGAACATTACAAAAATAATCCACACATTGTCTCCTCAAGTTCATGTTGTAGATGCTCCATCCCACCAACCTTATAATGGTGAGAGATGGTGTGACCTTCCTGTGTGGAATCCCGGGAATACAGAGGACGGGGACATCTCTCTGGTGGGTTCCCATTACTGGATCCATCTGTAGGAAACACACACACTGACTGAATACATTGTTTCTATGTGTTTATCAGATGATGGGGGATCTAGGTGGAGCCTCCGTACTGCTCTCTCCTTTACAATAAAGTCTCCTCTTACCCGGTGATGTGAGGGGCGGCTGATTCTCCATCATGACGTCCTTGTAGAGATCCTTGTGTCCTTCTAAATACTCCCACTCCTCCATGGAGAAATAGACAGTGACATCCTGACACCTTATAGGAACCTGACACACACAATGATACAGTCACCATCCAGACACATCCCTTGTCTGTTACTGGATAATGTCCCAGAATTCCCGGCACCGCTCACCTCTCCTGTCAGCAGCGCCATCATCTTCTTGGTGACTTCTAGAATCTTCTCCATGTTGTGTCTCTCAGGTTTTAGGGAGTCACATGGAGGCACTGTGATGGTCATATAATCACCTGACTTCAGAAGAGGAAATCTCTGTATTGAGGAACCAATAGGAATATCATGTTAGAATCCCAGAATCCTCCTCACCTCTCCGGTCAGGTCTGTGTTTTATTAATAGAGATAAGAGTGATGTCATGTGACCTCCCAGAATCCTCCTCACCTCTCTGGTCAGCAGGTAGATGATCTCCAGGGTGAAGTTTAGTATCTTCTCAGTCATGTGACTCTGGTCCTCCTCCATCCTCATTGGTGCCGTCATTTGATCTATACAGGTTTCATTGTAGACGGATATCTTGGAAATGTAGTTCTTACATGAACGAGCGCCGCAAACCAGGAAGTGAATGAGAGAACAGAAACTAGAACGCCGGAGGTGATATAGATGAAGGAATTTAATAGGTATTTACTCGTTTTTTTAACAGAATCATTACACTATTCTGTCTGTCTACCTTGCAGACATTAATTTTAGGCAAAAAAAATGTTTCCTTTACAACTCCTTTAACTACACTACCCCCTCAGAACTGCACAGCTCCACTCCCCCCTCCCAGTCAAAGTCCTTCAGACTCTGTACCCCTTTGAAGGCCTCTCAGCTCTTCTACTTCCCTCGGCACCCTCAGTATTTTCCTCCCTCTGACACCAATGATGGAACATATTCTTCATCACAGGCTGGGGAATGTTTTCTTCCTCCTGACCAGCAATGTAAGGGGCTCTATGCTCCATACTCCTGACCCCTGCACTCCATCATTGTGTTGGCTGCATATTGTAATGATTGCCCATTGGCTGCCTGTGTAGTGTAATAATTGCCCTTTGTAGGCCATGTTTGGTCAGGATGGTTATTGTCTTGTATTGTCTTCTCTATTTATTGTCAGTGCTGTTTGTTTAGAGAAACATATTACTAGAATTTATCTCCACAATGAAGATAATATTCTGGCCCCGTAAGTGAAGAAATATTCTGACCCTGAAGGGATTATTCTACATTTCCACACTATATATGTGTGTATCATCATCTGCTGGAGATAAAAGACGTCACAGTGACTATGGAGGAAGAGGACGGACATGACGGGGTTACTGGGTGTAAATAGAAGATAAGATCTTATTACCTCCTCTGCTGCCACTTCCAGCAACATCTCCTCTCTGCTTCTTCCCGACTCACCTCTCACCTAGAACTTTCTGTATGTACCTGACATCACTTCCTGTCTGTATTCCATAGAGATGTATAAGTGACCCGTCAGAATTGGTAGCGGAAGGGACGTTCTGTTGCCGCCATCTTGCTACACCCCTTGCTATCTCCTTGCCTTCCCTGCAGAGTGATCTTCCTCTGCTCCCCATCCAGTAGTAGCCGGGGCCCAGAGAGTTAGGCCCCATACACACGATAGAATTTATCCGCGAATACGGTCCAGCGGACTGTTTCCGCGGATAAATCCTCTCGAGGATTTCGGCAGATTTTCATGCGATGGAGTGTACACACCATCGCATTGAAATCCGCGCCGAAATCCTCTGGCGATGACGTGTCGCGCCGTCGCCGCGATTATGACGCGGCGACGTGCGCGACGCTGTCATATAAGGAATTCCACGCATGCGTCTAATCATTGCGACGAATGCGGGGGATCCCTTCGGACGGATGGATCCGGTGAGTCTATACAGACCAGCGGATCCATCCATTGGGATGGACTCCAGCAGATGGATTTGTTCTGCATGTCAGCAAATATTCAATCTGCTGGAATCCATCCCAGGGGAGAAATATCCGCGGAAACAGATCCGCTGGCGTGTACACACCATAGGATCTATCCGCTGAAACCCATTCGCTGGGATTTATCTGCGGATGGATTCTATGGTGTGTACGGGGCCTAAGACTTGACAGGCTGTGAGGCGGGCGGGTAGAGAGTCGCTGATTTCTACCATTACTAGTAAAAACAAAAATATGTCCCCGGATTTCATTTAAAAAATCTGGTCACCTTATAAGGTAAAATACAGTATTTAGAAATCCGAAGGACTGTTTAGATGTTGAATTTTAAAAGCAGCAGCAAACCTGCTAATCTCACAGGTTTCTTAAAGCGGTAGTAAACCCTCTGATAACATCCAAACGATTTACATATTCTTAAAGACCTTGGGCCAGATTCAGAGAGAATTTACGCCGGCGTATCCATAGATACGCAGCGTAAATTCAAATCTGCGCCGGCGTATCTTCTTTCTGTATTCAGAAAGCAAGATACGCTGACATTAGCCTAAGATACGACTGGCATAAGTCTCTTACGCCGTCGTATCTTAGGGTGCATTCTCACGCTGGCCGCTAGGTGGCGCTCCCGTCGTTTTCAGCGTAGAGTATGCAAATTACCTAGTTACG
The DNA here is from genome assembly GCF_905171775.1 of Rana temporaria. Taxonomy (NCBI): domain Eukaryota; kingdom Metazoa; phylum Chordata; class Amphibia; order Anura; family Ranidae; genus Rana; species Rana temporaria. The sequence continues at coordinate 9,264,402 of NC_053492.1, read as the reverse complement.
CCGATTCACAAACATACGTGCGCCCGGCGGTAGTTTTTTACGTCGTTTGCGTAAGTTCGTTTTCGGCGTAACTTTGCTCCTGCTATTAGGAGGCGCAGCCAATGTTAAGTATAGACGTCGTTCCCGCTTCGAAATTTGAATTTTTTACGTCATTTGCGTAAGTCGTTCGCGAATAGGGCTGGACGTAATTTACGTTCACGTCGAAACCAATATGTCGTTGCGCCGAACTTGGGAGCAATGCACACTGGGATATGTACACGGTTAGGTCATCATAGATTAACATAAAACACGCCCCCTTCCACATTTGAATTACGCGTGCTTACGCCGGCCCCATTTACGCTCCCCCGCCGCAACTTACAGAGCAAGTGCTTTGTAAATACTGCACTTGCTTCTGTAAGTTGCGTCGGCGTAGCGTAAATACAATACGCTGCGCTGCCGTAACTATGCGCGCCCCTACCTGAATCTACCCCCTTGTATTTCTACATCAATTGATCCCTATATAATATATCACATTACTAGTCTTACTGTATTAATCGTTGATTTTGTGAAATGTAATTTCTGTAGTAAGCCCGCGCCATCTCTAATATGGTCTTCCACGTCTTTCACAGTGAGAATTTCCGCCCACAGTTCCTTCCTTTTTCAGAAATCCTGCACGTGTGCACTGCGGTCACAATTTTCAAGCCTAGGTCACGTGATGACCATCATGCTCTAGGTGAGAAATGTGGCCGAAGCATCGCGGGATGTCGGGGCTGATGTCTGCATGAGGAAATGACGCAGTCCCGACATAAACAAAGAATTTGTCCGGCATAGGCTCAGCTTGCCGGATTGAACGGGGATCCGGCGCATGCGCGGTACACGTCCCCACTCGAGAATGCAGCAATAACTAAAGAAGTATACAGGTAAAAAAAAAAAAAAAGGCTACTTGCAAACTATTTAAAATAATGACATGGACTAATAAATATAAAGTGACATTTTTGACTATACAGCCGCTTTAATTGTCATAACAGCCTAAACAGTCAGATGAATTTCCAAATACTGCATACTTGCCAACTGTCCTGAATTTCCCATGACATTCCCGGGATTTAGACCCTTTTCCCGATTTTATCATTTCCCGGGAAATGTCCTGGGAAATTCGCATTTCCTGATTTTTCTCAATTTATTTTTCTCGAGGTCCACGCCGCCGGCCGCTAGAGGTCCATGGCAGGTGAAGACCAGAAGAAGTGCTGTAGGATCTGGGCCCTCTTTCTTTCTCTCCCTTTCTTTCTTTCTCTCTCTATTTCTTTCTTTCTCTCCCTATTTCTTTCTCTCCCTCTTTCTTTCTTTCTCTCTCTCCTTCTCCCTCCATCCCTCATTCATCTCACACTCTAACCACACCCCCTTCCAAGCCACGCCGATTTAAGCCATGCCCACTATATTACGTAAACCACTCTCCATTTTTCGCATCGGCGTGCTTTGCGTAACGGTATGTCACGTCTACAACCAAATGCCCCACCCCCTAATTATAGCAAGGCTCTGCCTACATCCGAAAAAGTGTCCCGATTTTTTGCAATGTTGGCAACTATGGTACTGTATTTTTCACAATATATGCTCCGTTTCCTGTTAAAAATAACTGTGAAGGGGAGGGAAAGAAGGGTGGAGAGAAAAAAAAGGGGGAGGGGAAAAGCATGGGGGAGGGGGGCACGCGAGATGGGGAAAAGGTAACGGAGGGAGAAAGGGGAGGAGAGCGGGAGGAGGGAGAAAATGGGGAGAGAGGAGGGGGGAAAAGGGGAAGGGGGGGAGAAAGAGGAAGAAAAAGGGGGGGCGGCACACCCTGAATTTAACAATTACAAAACTGTAACTTATTTACAATTTCTAGACTGTACTGCCTTATGGCAGAAAAATAAAATGTGTTTACTTTTCTACAAATCGACCGTATTTATCGGCGTATACCGCGCACTTTTTTACCCTCAAAATCAGGGCAAAATCGTGGGTGCGCGATATACGCCGATACCCGCGCCGAGTTTGAACACTGCGCCAGCATATACCGAGCGCAGTACACTCGTGTATAGTCGGGCAGGCTCGGCTCCTCTCGTGCTCACGTCCTGGACATCCAGGATGTGAGCGGGAGAGTAGCCGAGCCTGCCCGACTATACACGAGTGTACTGCGCTCGGTATATGCCGGCGCAGTGTTCAAACTCGGCGCGGGAAAGCGGGGATCGAGCGGGGAGGACACGGCAGAAGGACGTCGGACCCGACGAAGAGAACACCTGAAGCCGCAGACGGACGCCGGACCCGACGAGGCCGCCAATGGACGCAGCGCGAGACACCAAAACTGTAAGTACTAAAATGTTTTTTTTTACAGGAATGCGGGTCCACTTTAGGGGTGCGCTATACGCCGGAGCGCGCAATACCCCGATAAATACGGTATGTATTCGTACTCATTTTCTACACTCCTCAGATGCACAATCAAAGTCCCACCCCCGTTCCTATATTTTTTTGAAGCACAGTTACATACTTTTAGGAGATGGTGCCTCTGTAGGAGTATTTGCTATTCCACGTGTAGCACTACCCCCGAAGGAGCTGCTGGATATTTTTGGGCGGTATGTTACCTCTATTACCTCGCCGTCCAGGAGTAAAGAAAGTTCAATGTCCACACTTTACACTTCCTTTATAAAGATTTATTTGCTGAACTTGGAAAAATAAATAAAATAAGTGATTGAAGAGGTGGAAGGGTAACAGGTAAATAGGTTCAGGTGTGGCATTTCAATCGGAAAACACCCATGTTTCCTGTGACGCAGCTTTCATCGCCACTCTAGCCAGAGTGGGTATTGCGCACCCGGATAGGCTTCTCTCATTAACCTAGCAGCCAGAATGTCACACGGAATATGGTACAGTCTCTGCCACAGACCTTCCCACAGATGGAGATACTTTTTGGTCCGGAATCCTCACAGAACAGGATTCAGCACCCGGATCTCCCCAGATTAACTTCTTGTAGAACTTGAAACTGACAGCCGATCACCATCAAGCCTTTCAGTAAACGGTGCATCCTTCGATGAACTTCAAGGCCTCTCTTGAGACACGAGCCTCATGCTCGGTCCTCTCCAAGATAGGTCCTTCATCAAGCGGCTTCCTCCCTCAGGACGGACAGCACAGGATCACCTTCAAAAGCGTAGACCTAATCTGCTTACTGGGCCTACTCAGAAGATCACAACCCCGGACCAACGTGATCCGAAGCCAGGATTACGGGAACACGCACGCCCGGCCAGGAGGGCCACACACGGAGTGGTGGGACGACAGAACCAGGATCGGCGACGACCCTGAACCAAAGACGTCTGTCCCTTAAGTACCCCTTCCCAGCATACACAGCGGGACGATCAACCCCCACTGATTGGCTGCTGAGGGGAAACACCCAAATCACCTTGACCTAGCTGCTGGCACCATTGGCCTGCAGTAACAACTACACCCCAGGCGAATAGTGGTCCACTCACAGCATAGCCATGGCTGGAACAGAGGCCAAATTTGCTCAAAATCACACACATCTGAGTCAACTAACTCTCAGACTATGCCCTAAATTTAAAATAGCGCCAGCCCAACTATGGTTGCCACCTCATCCCTTTAATCCCGAACACATATGGATTACACAGGTTCTGAGGCTAATTTAATGCAGATATGGCACCAGATTAGTTTAATTACCACCTTAATCAGCCACAGAACCTGTGTAATTAATATGTGTTCGGGTTTAAAGGGATGAGGTGGCAACCCTAAGCCCAACAGGAGCAGGCCGCTACACACGTTTACCCCAAACCCTACACACAACACTAACAAAGGGGGATACAAATAGAGCATAAGAACCACAAACCTGGACACCTAACCAACCATTCAATCGCCTGTGTGTGATGAAAGCGAGATCCTGTTCCCAATTTAGTAAACATGCAGTCGCCACATGCTCAAGAAATGGCCGCTCATCTTCTCTTATGACCCCACTGTTAGACTGAGGATCCAATGGTGTTTAAGGGTAGCTCATGGTACATGGGGCAACTTACCTCAGATCACATTTGGTTCTCTCCTCATGGCAAATAGCGGCATATGCAAAGCATAATAAAGAGGACAAATAGTGCTCTCTGTGTACTGCAAGCTTTAATAAAAATATAGCATAAAGCTACTCACATAAAAAAATACAGGGCCAGATCCACAAAGAGCCGCCGTAACTTAAATATTCTGATTTAAGTTACACTGCCGCAAAATTTCTACCTAAGTGCCCGATCCACAAAGCACTTACCTAGAAATTTTCGGCTGTGTAACTTAAATCCGTCCGGCGCAAGGCGTTCCTATTTTCATGGGGCGAGTCCCGTTTAAATTAGGCACGCTCCCGCGCCGGACGTACTGCGCATGCTCACGACGTCATTTTCCCGACATGCATAGCGCGGTTTTACGTTACACCGAGTTTTGTGAATCGCGCCGGGGTAAAAAAAGTTGCGTCGGGAAAAAAAAAAGATACGGCGGGAAAAAAAAAATTAAAACAAAAAAAAATAACAGCGTCGCGGGTAAGAAGGGTCTACTTTTACAAGGTGTAAACAGTTTACACTTTGTAAAAGCAGCCCTAATTTTACACATGCTACTTAATACTTACGGAGAAAAAACGAAGCGTAAAAGCTTCGTGGATCTCCGTAAGTGCTAATTTGCATACCCGAAGCGGCATTTCGACTCGAAATGCCCCCAGCGGCGGATGCGGTACTGCATCCTAAGATCCGACAGTGTAAGTCGCTTACACATGTCGGATCTTCTGCCTATCTTTTGGAAACTGATTCTGTGGATCAGTTCCATAGTTAGGACCAGGGATACGACGGCGTATCAGTAGATACGCCGGCGTATCCCTTTTGAGGATCTGGCCCACAGTATATTGTTAAAATTTGTGGGACACCTGCCTTTACATGCACATGATCTTTAAATAGGAAGTAAACCCTGGCGGGTTTTACTTCCTCTTTATTTCCCTGCAAAGGTAAAGCATAATGGGATTCTATGCCTGCGATATCACCGCGATCCCCACTGACGGAAGCGTCCATCTTCAACCCTCTTTCTTCCAGGGCCGCAAACTCCGGCTCTGTGACTGGCCAGAGTAGCGTGACATCACTCCCGCACATGCACCAGTCACAGCATGACCTCCTTTAGAAACGGCACAATTGCCATTTCTAAAGTGCGCCTGCGCCGTTGTCTACAGCGCATGCGCCGTAGACATTGTCACACATCTCTATTGTAAATATCTCCTAAACCGTGGAGGTTTAGGAGAAATTTCCAGCACCTACAGGTAAGCCTTAATCTAGGCTTACCTGTAGTTAAAAGTAGTTGTACACGGTGTACAACCACTTCCCGACCACTGCGCGCATTTATACGTCTAAACAATGGCACTCCTGGGCAGAAGGACGTATATATACGTCCCCTTTAAAGAAGCGCCATTGTGCACGCGCCCTCGCCGCATTTTTATAGCACCGATCGCTATAAAAATGACAATGGTCCCAAAAATGTGTCAAAAGTGTTCGATGTGTCCGCCATAATGTCGCAGTCACGATAATAATCGCTGATCGTTGGCATTTCTAGTAAAAAAAAAATTATTAATAAAAATGCCATAAAACTATCCCCTAATTTGTAGACGCTATAACTTTGCGCAAACCAATCAATAAACGCGTATTGCAATTTTGTTTACCAACAATATGTAGAAGAATACGTATCGGCCTAAAGGAAAAACTATTTTTTTTATATATTTTTTGGGGGATATTTATTATAGAAAAAAGTAAAATATATAGATTTTCTTTCAAAATTGCCGCTCTATTTTTGTTTATAGTGCAAAAAATAAAAAAAATCGCAGAGGTGATCAAATACCACCAAAAGAAATCTCTATTTGTGGGAAAAAAAAGGACGTCAATTTTGTTTGGGAGCCACGTCACACGACCGCGCAATTAATTGTCAGTTAAAGCGATGCAGTGCCGAATCGCAAAAAGTGCTCTGGTCATTTAGCACCAAAATGGTCCGGGGATTAAGTGGTTAATGGCATCCCAGTCTAAAGCCCTGTACACACGATAGGTTAACCAGAGGACAACGGTCTGAAGCACCGTTGTCATAGGTTAACCGATGAAGCTGACTGATGGTCCGTCACGCCTACACACCATAGGTTAAATAACCGATCGTGTCAGAACGCGGTGACGTAAAACACAACGACGTGCTGAAAAAAACAAAGTTCAATGCTTCCAAGCATGCGTCAAATTGATTCTGAGCATGCGCGGGTTTTTTAACTGAAGGTTTTGCATACTAACGATCGGTTTTGACCTATCGGTTATCAATCCATTGGTTAAAGCAAGTTTTCTTTTCTTTTAAACAATGGATAAATAACCTATGGGGCCCACACACGATCGGTTTTGACCGATGAAAACGGTCCTTCAGACCATTGTCCTCTGTTTAACCGATCGTGTGTACGAGGCCTTAGTCTGTAGGGTTCAATATTGAGTTGGCCCACCCTGTGCTGATATAACAGCATCACCTCTTCTGGAAAGGCTGTCCACAAAGTTTAGGAGTGTGTCTATGGGAGTTTTTGACCATTCTTCCAGAAGTGCATTTGTGAGGTCAGGCACTGATGTTGGACAAGAAGGCCTGGCTCGCAGTCTCTTCTGTATTTCATCGCAAAATTGTTTTATCCAGTTGACCTGCAGGTCAGTCAAGTTCCTCCTCCCCAAACTGGGATGGTGGTTGGAGAAGGATGGGGAGATCAGGGGGGGGGGGGCAGAAAGAACAGGGGTAGAGAGAACTGTGGTGGGGGAGGAGAACACTGGGGGGGAGCTTCAAGGAAGGAGAAGCTGATAGAAGGAGAAGCAGGGTGGCTACATATAGATTAATTGAGCTGTCTATATTCCTCCATTACAGCCGTGAAATGCTTGATTCTCCCCCTCTCCCTCCTGCAAGCATTCAGCGGCTGTATGGAGGAATATAGAAAGCTCAAATAATCTATACGTAGCCCCTCTGCCGAAACCGATATGTAGCCCCTCTGCCGAAACCGATCCTCCTATCCTCGGCGGGCTGTGCGACGGGCATGACATCTCCTGTGTGTAGCATCACTCACTGAGCTGGCCTGGCTGCCTGGGTCTGTGTTCGGCGATGACGCTGTAACACGGTCCCGCCCCCCTAGACCGGCTTGTGTGATAGGATGAAGACTGGTTCTATCTACTATCACATGAGCCGGTCTAGGGGGGCGGGGCCTGTGTGTATCATCACGGAGCTGGCCTGGCTGCCTGGGTCTGTGTTCGGCGATGACGCTGTAACATGGACGGTCCCGCCCCCCTAGACCGGCTCATGTGATAGTAGATAGAACCAGTCTTCATCCTATCACACAAGCCTGTCTAGGGGGGCGGGACTGTGTTACAGCGTCATCGCCGAACACAGACCCAGGCAGCCAGGCCAGCTCCGTGATGATACACAGGAGAGAGGGGACAGAGAGCACTGCAGCCCCCGCAATTGAAACCGGCCGCAAGACAGGCAGCCTACCGGGAGATCTCCCGGTAGGCCAGTCCGGCCCTGTATAGATTAATTGAGCTGTCTATATTCCTCCATTACAGCCGCGCAATGCTTGATTCACCCCCTCTCCCTCCTGCAAGCATTCAGCGGCTGTATGGAGGAATATAGAAAGCTCAATTAATCTATATGTAGCCCCCCTGCCGAATCCGATCCTCGGCGGGCTGTGCGACGGGCATGATATCTCCTGTGTGTAGCATCACACACTGAGCTGGCCTGGCTGCCTGGGTCTGTGTTCGGCGATGACGCTGTAACACAGTCCTGCCCCCCTAGACAGGCTTGTGTGATAGGATGAAGACTGGTTCTATCTACTATCACATGAGCCGGTCTAGGGGGGCGGGACCGTCCATGTTACAGCGTCATCGCCGAACACAGACCCAGGCAGCCAGGCCAGCTCCGTGATGATACACAGGAGAGAGGGGACAGAGAGCGCTGCAGCCCCCGCAACTGAAACCGGCCGCAAGTCAGGCAGCCTACTGGGAGATCTCCCGGTAGGCCAGTCCGGCCCTGGATACTTCCTCCCAGTACCTATGAAGCTTTGGGCATCTCCAAATCAAATGTATGAAGTCCCCTTGCTGAACCCTACACTTAGGGCACATAGGAGTGTCCCTTATTCCCCATCTATATAATTGTGGCGCTGTTCTGTGCGCCCTGTGTAGGATAAAGAGTTGCGACAATTTGTGTGACGCAGAAACGGACACCACCGGGACAGATTCAAGCGCCCTCTCCCACTGGTCTCCGTCTATCTCCCCAATGTCTTCCACCCACTTCCTACGGCTTCAAAGGGAAGCATGGTTCTGAATTGTTGCTAGCAGTCCCGCTGTCATCAAAGGCGACGGTGATGTTACCACCAGCGATCGTATTTGTTGTTTTTTCTGTAGGGCATGCCGGAGCAGGAGATACTGATAGAAGCCCTGCGGGGCTAATTGGTAAAATATGATATCATATTTTACTATAATCTGTACTACTACTCAATTGTTATATTTGTAGCACTACCCCGGAGGAGCTGCTGGATTGTTTTGGGTCTATGCTTGGTGATTAACCCCTTAAAGTGGCTCAAAACCCTCCCGTGACACACCTGGCAATAGTTTGAGGCCCCGTACACACGACCGAGTTTCTCGGCAGAATTCAGCCAGAAACTCGATCGGAGCTGAATTCTGCCGAGAAACCGGGCCGTGTGTACACTTTCGGCCGAGGAAGCCGACGAGTTCCTCGTCGAGCCAAATAGAGAACATGTTCTCTATTTCCTCGTTGTTCAATGAGGAAAGTTGGCTCGCCGAGATCCTCGGCGGCTTCACACAGAACTCGACGAGCAAAACAATGAGTTTTTCCCGTCGAGTTCCTCGGACGTGTGTACGGGGCCTCAGAGTTGTGGACCTCAGTAGCTTATGAGGAACACAATATCCCACTATACAACAACAGATTATGCAATAAAAGGGATTACCTTGAATGGAAGAATCCTGCAGTATAAAAGACAGGCTGCACACAGACTTCAAGATAACCAAATTAATGATTTACTTAAAGAAGAACAAAAGAACATGTAAAACAGTGATACTCTTGTAGCGCTAAACCCTCAGGAGCCGCTGATTGTTTTGGGATCGGCGTATTAAGTTACTTCTATGTGATGTCTAGGGGTGAAGGTAGTGAGTAGAGCAGTAATTGAATGTCCAGTCGGTAGATTACGTTTTCTGAATGCTTTATTTCCTTGGTCCAACACGAACAACATCAACTTGAGGTAGACAGGAAAGGTTGATGAAATAAAGGAACTTTGCAGTATCAGGCTTTGGATAGAGAAAAGCAATCCTGCTATTCTGTAGTTGTATCAATGCGTCGCCACTCCAGCCAGAGTGGGTGAAGTGACTCCGGATAGGCCTCTGCCACAGGCCTGGCAGCCGGAGTGCCACTTGAGGTTGCTGGGAGGAACACGTCTCTGCCACAGACTTGGCTCTGATTAAATATTGGGGCCTCTGCCACAGGCCTAGTGCAAGGTTTGATTTGAACAGCAGAGCGAATCCTACCAGTAAATTGAGCTAGGGTCACCGGTTGACAATGCAAATGTTCCGGTCACCAGATGCCCGATGGTTCGTTCAAGCCCTTCTGGATAACCTGCCTCCGTGTTCTCCTCAAGCCGATCCCCCACCGAACGGCATACAGCCTGGGATCTCCTCAATAGAAATGGGGACCCAGTAAGCCCCTTGATAGCATCAGTTGCTCCAGGCCAGGAGGGCCCAGAGTCAGGAACTCGACGTGGCGTGCGACCCCAGGCTAGGTAGGCCATAGTGGAGGGGCCCGCGATGTGCGTACACCCTAAAGGTGGGTGCCGCACCTGGAACCAGGAACCCGCGAAGAACCCAGAACAACGGCCTCCGCCACAGAAATACCCCTCCCCGGCATGCCCCGAGAGGGAAAACTCCTCCAATTGGCAGCTGAGAAGAAGCGGCTCCGCCTGGACCTCTCTGGCGCCACCTGCCACCCAGAGATGAAACTGCATCCCTGGAACGCAGACTGACCCAAAGAACAATCCAGATTTGGCGACAATTAAGAATGAGAGCAACTTATCTCTCTCATTCTCCCACTAACTTTAGCGTAGTGCCCTTCCTGAAAGAAAGGGGGCGCTACACTCTATTTGCAGATCCTTGCAGTATCAGTAGCAATATTAGAGTTTTGGCAAAAGCTAGGCTGCAACGTCAAATAGACCTGTGTGAGCTCACAGCAAAGGGGTCTCCTTCAACAAAACGTGTACATTAAAACGCCCTCTTGCCAAACCTCACCCAGCTCTCGCCTCTCTACAATACAATATAAAACAGTAGAACGGATTAAGTATAACGTATTAAAGTCGTAGAACCGATTACTCGGTCAGCGAGCAATGCAACCAATATAGTGAATGTACAACTCTAATCAGATAGTCTGTGAGTGTTATAGCTATAACTAATTAGGATGGCCTGGCGTCCCAGACCAAACTTCAATACAATCTCCTGCTAACAGTTCGTGCACATGTTCGTTGGCATGCGGTGGCGCTCTAAGAACAACTTGTAATCCAGTAAGGTAATAGTAAACTGATAACGTTTCCTGGATAGTCAAACCAATAAAATGGATGTCAGCGATCCGCCCTTCCACAGACAAACAGTACTTTCAGGCAAGTGCCTGTCTCACCCAACTGGTTTAGGCCTTGTCCCTCTACGACACACTGTCCAGTCGATCAGCAGGCTCCGGTCCTCAGACAGGTCGCAGGGTTACTGGGATCTTGTCCGATGGCTCCGGTAGAAGCTCCGTCTCTCTGTCTCAAAGCCGCTCCGCCCGGGCGTATGTAGGCCTCAACTGCGGCCTACTCCCCTTGGAGACACTCCTGCAGTGTCCTCCTGGGTTGAAGAGGCTGTCCTGAGAGAGCGCGCCAAACACGTCCTCTCCCTTAAATGACCTCCCTCTCCAGGCGGTGCGGAAGGCAAAGCATCTTGGGGTTGCACAGCTGCTCTCTGGATAATGCAGTTCATTACAGGCCAGGGCAAATGGAGTCTCTTCTCCTACTGAACTCAATTCCCCAACATTCACTGTGGTACCAGAACAAAGTGTAAACAACAGGTGGCTGTAACCCAACTCAGCCACTGGAGGGAGCTGAGATCCTTCATGATCAGCAATCGTAGTCTTTATATCACATCAAAAGGATAATACCCGCTACACATTCAACATGTTTATGTGATCATTTTAATATTACGTTGTATTGTGTTCAACCAATAAAAACTTTGTGATACAAAAAAAAAAAAAGAATGTGGGCTTATACACTTATTCATTTGTTACCTCTGTAGGGTGTTTATTGTTCCTTTCTTATTTATCATTCACTGTCACTGCATTTGGAGGTGTATTAGTCGGATGAGCAGTGCAGCATCATTTAGTCATTGAACATGGATCTCCAGGTCTTCATTCAGACCCCTTGGTGTCATGGTATCCAACCTGTGGATCCAGAATGCTTCCCAACTGCAGACACTCTTATGTTTTCTATCTACCCCCTATTCCAAACACCTTGAGACCGTCTGGATTATTAATTTTAGACATGTGCACTGCCGAAAAATTCTTTTTTTTTTGTTTTTTTGCTTTTTTCGAAAATTCTGGAAATTTAAACATTCGAAAATTCGGAATTCGAAAATTTCGAAAATCCAATTTTCGAAATTTCCTATGTTCGAAATCTCCCATTTTCGAATTTTAGATTTTTACATTTTCGAAATTACGAATTTACAAAATTCGGAAATCCAAAAATTGAAAAATTCGGAAATTATTTGTCAACAATTGTTAAAAACGAATTCGGAACTAAACGAATTGCACATTGAAAAATGGTGGGGAACAAAGGGTTTATCAAATCCTTTCAGGATAGTTCTATTTTTCTCCTCTAACTGTGTGCTTAAGGTGCGTGAAGTTTGGCCTACATAAAGTAGGCCGCAGGTTCATAACAAGCCATAGACCACATATCACGAGTCGCGGTTAATGAATTGTCTGATAAGGTATGCTTTTCCATCAGTTCCTGTCACTTGTTTTTTTCCTAGGCCACATAAAGTGGCATGCCCCTCAGTTGGCTGCACCACACTTGAATTAAATTACCTTTCTGATCAAAAAGGGAAGTCCAGATGGCAGAGCAGCTGATAAGGGGGTAGTACTGTTCCTCTTGTACGGGGCCCAGGCTCTATATGTTCAATGAGAGGCCCATACAGCTGTATGGTAGTTTACTAGGCCGGCAGGGTGGGGAGCAATTACTGCAACCGATGCCCTGTGACTACCCTTGCATAGCAACCATCTTCTCTTCCTCTCCCTCCCGCTTGTTCCAGTAATTGTGTCCCCCCACACTATTCTGATCACCCCCTTCACAATCAGACCCTCCCTTCCTACAGTTCTGATTGTCCTGTGTGCCCCCCCCCCCCCTTTTTTTAACTGACCTCTTAATTTCTTGAATTAACACAGTAAGCAATGGGAACTGTCTCTGTGTTCATTTATAATTAAAGCATAGTAAACTGCAGAAGTGTGTTCTTTTTTTGGGGGGGGGGGGGCGGAAAACAAACAACACCCCCCCCCTCGGCAGTGGCACTGAGACCGCAAACCCAACTCCTACCCCCCCGTGGGTGGTCCGGGCACTTACCCACAGCTCCCAACTGTCCCTGAATTCGAGGGACTGTCCCTGATTTGGAGCAATGTCCCTCTGTCCCTCTTTCCTCCTCATTATAAGTTGTAAGAAAGCTGTGTCCTCTGGCCACTGTGATCACAGAGCGCGACGGGCGGCCTCCCAGAAATAACCGTTCGGATATGGCACGGTCGGCAAGTGGTTAATCTGCAATTATGTATCCATTTGGGATGATGGTGACTCTTTGCATGCAAAAAAGGAGCTGCCCGATGGAGCTTTGAAATGTGTCTTAGAAATTATGGGCCATATTCTTGTAGAGTTGAGGCGGGCGTAGCGTAAGCCATTTACACTACGCCGCCCCAACTTACAGGAGCAAGTGCTGTATTCCCCAAACACTTGCTCCGTAGTTTGGGGCGGCGTAGTGAAATTGGCCCGGCGTATCCCCGCGTAATTCCAAGGGGGCGGCTTGTATTTAAATTAAGCGCGCCCCCGTTTCGATTGAACTGCGCATGCGCCGGGCTAAAAATAGCCCTGTGCGCATGCTCCAGTTCTCGGCGGAAAACGTCAATGACGCCGACGTGTGCGTCATTGACGTAAAGTCGTATTCAAGAACGACTTAGGGAAACGACGTACCCGACGGGAAAAGACGACGCAGACCCGACGCCATACTTAACATGGCCTACGTGGGACTGGCGTAAGGTTACCCCTCATATAGCAGGGGTAACCTTACGCTTACGCAAACGACGTAAGCGACGGTTACGCGACGCGCATTCGTTCGGGAATAGGCGTATCAGGCTCATTTGCACAAACAAATGAGACCTGAACAAAAACGCCACCTAGCGGCCGGCTGGGTAATTACATTTAAGATCCGACAGTGTAAGTGACTTACACATGTCGGATCTTCAGCGTATCTATTATTATTATTATACAGGATTTATATAGCGCCAACCGTTTACGCAGCGCTTTATATCTATGCGAAAATGATTCTAGGAATCACTCGCATAGATACGCGGGTCAAAAAAGAGAGATATGACGGAGTTTCCTGAGATACTCCATCGTATCCTTACTCAGAATATGGCCCTATGTCTACCCCATGGGTGAAATCAGTGTTGAAAGGGTTAGCCTTGTGTTAACCACTTCCCATCTGGGCCAATTCTGACCTTCTCTCTCCTACATGTAAATATCATCATTTTTTGGGCAGAAAATTACTCAAAAGCCCAGAACATTATATATGTTTTTTTAGCACAGACCCTAGGGAATAAAATGGCGGTCATTGCAACTTTTTATGTCACATGACATTTGTGCAGCAATTTTTACAACGTGTTTTTTTGAAAAAAAGAAAAACTCACAGGAACGGGGGCGCTTTAAATTTTTTCTTTTTTTTTGCTTATTTAATTTTCATTTTTTGATGTTTACACTTTCCCTTTAAAAATTGTTCTTTTGATCACTTGTATTCCTATTACATCCCTTGTAATAGGAATCGTGTGTGACAGGTCCTCTTTATGGAGAGATGTGGGGTCTATAAGATCCCACATCTCTCCTCCAGGCTAGAAAGCCAGAAAAAATAAATAAAAAAATCAGGACGATCTTGGCTTTCCAGTCGAGTATATGGCAGTATTTACAACTGCCAGGCCGGGCGTGAGACTCAGAGTCATAGAGATGACCGGGGACCATCTGTTCCCCGGAAATCTCTATGGTCAACTTCCGGGACCGGTGGATTCCTTCTCCGGCTCGATAATCACACAAGGGAGCTGATAGAAGCATCGGGGGCTGAACTACCACTATATTGTTCTTACGATGCGGGGAATCGGCGGCTGAAGAGAACGATACCGGGTTGATGCCTGTGGGTGCAGGCATTATCCTGGTATAACCACTGAAACAGGAGAACGTCCATGTATGGCCTCCCGGCGGGAAGTGGTTAATATTGATCATTGTTTTTGTTTTATAATAGCTCAGGAGGTTTATCTTTAGTCTGAACCCCCCTTCCTTCCCTCCCCACCCCCAAGTGGGAGGAACTGCAGTCATTTCTCTCTATATTTTGGAGAGGATAGGGCAGATTAAACTAGGTTTGCTCTGATAAAGAAAAATATGCCAGTTGGTTACACGACATCCATCCGAGTTGCATTACGCTTCTAGGTTCGTGGTTTACGTACAATGCTGTCATCATTTTAGCTTTTGGGAGTAGGCATTCTTTTTATCCTTATGCCCACACGTTCACATCGGGTCGTTTTGACATGTCAAATCGCCAGCTATTGTCGGCAACAGCACTGTTCGAATCGGTGCGCTGCCGACTTTGCATTGCTGCACCGATTCCCAATAGTAGTTCCCGTACTACTTTTGGCAACTTCTGGGGCAATTTGAATAGACATATGTGCATGAACCCACACAGATGTCTGTCCCCAAAGTCAGACTACATTGCCAGTTTGAAATCATGGGGGTTCAGCTGAAATTGCAGGATTTCTAGCCCGCCCTTAGGGGTGTACCTAGAGCATCTGGCACCCCCTTCACTGATCCTGCCTGTACGCACTCAGCCCCTTTGTCACGCCTCTACCGGTATGCACTCAGCCCCCAAAAACACCCGTAGACACTCAGCTGCCCCCCCACACGCCTCTACGCACTTAGCCCCCACACGCCTTTACGCACTTAGCCCCCAAACACACCTGTACTTACTAAGCTGCCCCCCACACACGCACCTGTACACACTCAGCTGCCCCCGCACACACGCAGCTACCCCCCCACACACCTGTACACACTAAGCTGCCCCCCCCACACACACCTGTACACACTCAGCTGCCCTCCCCACACACACTCAGCTGCCCCCCCACACGCCTCTACGCACTCAGCTGCCCCCCCCCACACCTCTATGCACTCAGCCCCCAATAACACCCATAAAACACTCAGCTGCCCACACCTCTAGGTACTCAGCCCCCTCCCACGCCTCTATGCACTCAGCCACCCTCCCACGCCTCTATGCACTCAGCCCCCAATTACACCTGTAGACACTCAGCTGCCCCACCACACCTCTATGCACTCAGTCCCCCTCACGCCTATATGCGCTCAGCCCCCCTCATGCCTCTACGCGCTCAGCCCCCAAAAACACCCGTAGACACTCAGCTGCCCCCCACATGCCTCTACGCACTTAGCCCCCCTCACGCCTCTACGCACTCAGCCCCCAAACACACCTGTACACACTCAACTGCCTCCCCACACACACCGTTACTCACTCAGCTCCCCCCCACACACATACGCACACCTCTACACACTCAGCTCCCCACACCTGTACACACGCAACTCCACACACAACTGTACACACTCAGTTCCCCACCCCCCAAACATGTACACACTCAGCTCCCCATACACATCTGTACACACTCAGCTGCCCCCCCCCCCCCCCCCACACACACCTCTACACACTCAGCTCCCCAACCCCCGCACACACAGCTGCCCCCCTGTACATAAACAGCCTCCTACCTTCACTTGTACTCACAGCCCCCACTTGTAAGGTGGTCTTAATAGTCTCAGGTCCTGTTTGTACATGTCCCAGTGAGACTGGAGAGGACCTGCTAACCAAAATATAGTACTGCCAGTACACATGAAGCGTGCACATGCAGGAAGCAGCCAGAGGTGGCAGTAAAGAGCCCAATTGTGAGCTGAATAACACAGAGGAGCAGCAACTGCTGACACGCACGTATATAAAGAGCCAGCCACAGCTACAGAGCACCCGCCCTGCCTTGTCATGTCCCCGATAGCTGGCCTGACACCCCCCCCAATGTGTGGCACCCGGGGCAGCCCGTCCCCCATAGGTACGCCACTGCCCACCCTCAATGTGAACCCGGGCTTAACCACTTGCTGATGCGATATAGTTGAATGATGGCTACGGTGCAGTTACCCAGTTCTGGGAGGGCGTCCATGGACATCCTCCCAGAACAACCCCCTCCCCTGCTTTGAAGCGGTATTAAAAAAATACTACCAAACAGCTGGGTGAATGCTGGTCCTACCCAGCCTATAGTAAAATGACCGCTGGATTAGGATCTAATTGTTGTGACTGTACGTCATACGATGTCCTTCACAACATGCTGCTCATGCACGCCCCCGGGAATCGGTGGTTCAGTGTGTCGCTCGGACACACCGCATCTCTGATCACGGTAAAGAGCTTAGGCTCTTTACCATGTGTTCAGCTGTGTCCAATCACAGTGTAAATAGGAAGTGTCAGTTATAGGCATTCTTCTATTCATGCTGACAGTGCTTGAGTAGAGGAGAGCCCATAAGCGGCTCTCCTGACAGGAATCAATGATGCCCGCCAGTGCTGCCTCCTCCGTGC
Source organism: Rana temporaria (assembly GCF_905171775.1). Classification (NCBI taxonomy): domain Eukaryota; kingdom Metazoa; phylum Chordata; class Amphibia; order Anura; family Ranidae; genus Rana; species Rana temporaria. The sequence continues at coordinate 9,247,441 of NC_053492.1, read as the reverse complement.
TGCATAGCAGTGCCATCTATCAATGCTGCAGATTAGTGCCTCCTCATCAGTGCTGCCTCATAAATGCCCATCAGTGCTGCATAGCAGTGCCACCTATCAGTGTCCATCAATGCTGCATAGTATGCCTCCTCATCAGTGCCCATGAGTGCCACCTTTTCAGATCCGCCTTCTTGGTGCTTCACAGCAGTGCCACCTATCAGTGCTGCATATTAGTGACTCATTAGTGCTGCCTATGAGTGCCCATTATTGCCTCTTCATCAGTGCTGCATATTAGTGCCTCATCAGTGCTGCCTATCAGTGCCTCCTCATCAGTGCTGCCCCCTCAGTGTCCATCAGTGCTGCATATTAATGCCTCCTCATCAGTGCCCATGAGTGCCACCTTGTCAGTACAGCCTCATCAGCGCACATCAGTGAAGGAGAAAAATGTTTTATTTACAAAATTGTATAACGAAAACTAAGAACTAAGCGGCATTTAGGCACAATCAGCATTTTCAAGTTTACTGATTTCCGCTGAAAATGAGCAAAGTGGAATATTTTGGAAAACAAAATAAAAAGCAAAATCTCCCAAGCAGTTGTGAGATAGCCACTGTGAACATTTTTATGCCACTTTTTCAGCTATCTAGTGTGCATGGACCCTTGGGGGCTTTTTTACTAAAGCTGGAGAGTGCAAATCTTAACTAAACAAGCTGAGGTTAGAAGCCGATTGGCTACCATGCACAGCTGCACCAGATTCTGAGTTCTCCAGATTTGGCAAATCTCCCCCTAAGAGTTTATGAAATCTTCCACCACAAAATGTACTCATCCAATGAAAGGTAATAACTACATTTTTATTTTTCTACTGCCATCAATGGCCAACATGGTACAACACTTCATCCATGATCTTTGGTGATCTCTGATCTCCTTATGAACTGTTTCTTACATGATGAAGATCAGCCATGGAGTATATCTGAGGTGTATATCAGGGTGTGCTTCTTCCCCACATGAGAGCTCTGATGTCCAGCAACATTCATATACAAGACATTTCCCGCACTCAAGGCACCAATACACCTCGAGGGTTGTGTGGGATCCCTGATGTACAGGAAGACAGGACTTCAGTGAGGAGCAATTCCCTCACTCAGGACAGGGAAGTGGCTTCTCCTCCATGTGAGACCTCTGATGTCTGGAAAGATGAGACTTTTCTGAAAAACATTTCCCACACTCAGGACAGGAATACGGCTTCTCCCCCGTATGACATCTCTGATGCGTGACAAGTTTTGACTTTTGTCCAAAACATTTCCCGCAGTCAGGACAGGAATACGGCTTCTCCCCCGTATGCAATGTCTGATGTCTGTGAAGATTGGGTTTCCTAGTAAAACCTTTCCCGCAATCAGGACAGGAATACGGCTTCTCCCCCGTGTGAGATCTCTGATGTATGACAAGTTCTGATTTTTGTACAAAACATTTCTCGCACTCAGAACAGGAATACGGCTTCTCCCCTGTGTGAATTGTTCGGTGTCTTTGAAGATTGGACTTCATTGAAAAAGATTTCCCGCAATCAGCACAGGAAAACGGCTTTTCCCCTGTGTGCAATCTCTGATGCGTGTAAAGATGTGAAGACTGTGAAAAACTTTTATCACACTTGGGACAGGAATACGGTTTCTCACCTGTGTGCAATCTCTGATGTCTAAGATAAAAAGACTTGTTTGCAAAACATTTCCCACACTTAGGGCAGGAATATGGCATCTCACCTGTATGCAATCTCTGATGGCTGTAAAGATGGGACATCTGTGAAAAACATTTCCCGCAGTCTGGGCAGGAATATGGCTTCTCATCCGCGTGCAATCTCTGATGGCTGTAAAAATTGGATATCCTTGAAAAACATTTCCCACACTTAGGACAGGAAAGCGGCTTATCCCCTGTGTGAGATTTCTGATGTATGTAAAGATGAGACTTATCCAAAAAATGTTTCCCACACTCAAAGCAGGAATATGACTTCTCACCCGTGTGCAATCTTTCGTGTGTACAAAGGTTGGATCGCTTAGAAAAACACCTCCCGCACTCAGTGCAGGAAAACTTCTTCTCTTTTGGAAGGACTGCACCGTCCCTCACAGTCTGAGGTTCCTCGGGATAAGAGGAATACGATGGTCTGGCACCGTCCCTCACAGTCTGAGGTTCCTCAGGATAAGAGGAATACAATGGTCCGGCACCGTCCCTCACAGTCTGAGGTTCCTCAGGATAAGAGGAATACGATGGTCCGGCACCGTCCCTCACAGTCTGAGGTTCCTCAGGATAAGAGGAATACGATGGTCTGGCACCGTCCCTCACAGTCTGAGGTTCCTCAGGATAAGAGGAATACGATGGTCCATCTACACTGTGTGGTGCCGGATGGACATTTGAGGTAGTCGGGTTTTCTCCTGGACTATACTGTGTGATGTCCTCATCTTCTACTTTACAGTCTGGAGACAAAGTGAGACAATCCTCTGAGGTTTTCCTCATCTCCCGTCCATCTACTAAAATGGAAATAAAAAGATTAATACTAGACATGAGCAGATTGGTTCCCCTAAACCAGGACTCCGCCCACATCAGGCAGCTTTGTCTCTGAAGATCTTACAATTCCCACCTCAAGGTTACTAGTAAATGGATCCTCTGATTTCCTACCAGTTAATTTCTTTATTCATGGACCTTAGTCAGAGAGTGAGGAAACAATGAGTACGTAAAGGAGTGAGAATGAGGAGGAGACTATAAAGTCAATGTCACCACCCCCCTCCATCACTCATGAATATCCACAGGGCTGAACCCCACCAGAGGTCAGAGAGTGAGGATGGGGGGAGAACAACCAAGATGAAGACTGGACTGATCCTGAAGACCACCATCATTGGGTTATTGACTCCTCCCTCATTATCACTTTCTGTTTAAGTTTTAGGGTATTAAAGATTCCAAATGGCTGAACATGTAATCATATTATTGTCAACAAATAAAAGTATACAGACTTATCCCTCCACCGAGCACTGCCAGCAAACAACAGATTAAGTTACTCTGGGAAAATTACTCTTTCAGAGACCTAAACCCAGTCATGCCTAGATTGAGCAATGCTTATAGTGAAAAATAGGATTTTTGTACTCACCGTAAAATCCATTTCTCTGAGTTCATGGACGGACACAGCAGCCTTTGACCTTAGGGTTATTCACCTTCCTTCCAGGAGAGTTAGGCAGAAAAACATCACTTTTAAGTGTTAACAACACTTTGCTCAGTACAGCTCCTCCCAGGGGGCGTGGTCCCCCGGGTATAACCCACACTCTGCCTCAGCAGCTCCAGTTCGTAACAAGCAGTACAAACAAAGGAGGGGTGGGTGCTGTGTCCGTCCATGAACTCAGAGAAATGGATTTTACGGTGAGTACAAAAATCCTATTTTCTCTTCCGTTCATGGACGGACACAGCAGCCTTTGACCTTAGGGACATCCCCAAGCAGTGTCAAAAAATTTGAGGGGTAGGAAAACAACACAGCAAACCAAGCTACACCCCAAACAAAACAGGAGTTACTCAACGGAGGAACTCCAACCTTAAACCGCCGCCTGTAACACCTTGCGGCCGAAGTAGGCATCTGAAGATGCACGCACATCCACCTTGTAAAATTTTGAGAAGGTGTGGATTGACGACCAGGTCGCAGCCTTACACACCTGGAACACAGAGGCTTGATGACAGAAAGCCCAAGAGGCACCGATCACCCTGGTCGAATGCGCCGTAACCTGAAAAGGAGGCGCCCGCCCCTTCAGGGCATAGGCCTGAAGCACAACCTGTTTGATCCACCTAGAAATGGTGGCCAACGAGACCGCCAAACCTTTTTTAGGGCCGTTCACCGACATGAACAGTGAGTCCGACTTCCGTAACGGAGTCGTAGCAGATAAGTACACACGTAGGGCCCCGAACCACATCCAGGGAATGTAAAGTGGCTTCCTTAGGGGGAAAAGACAGCTGCGGCCGCAGCACCACCTTATCCTCATGGACGACGAAGTAGGGAGCCTTGCATGACAAGGCCGCCAGTTCAGACACCCGTCTGACTGAGGTAATTGCTACCAGAAAAAACACCTTCTGTGACAGAGTCAACAAAGGGATCTTCCGAATGTCCTCAAAGGGAGCTTGTTGAAGCACCGAGAGGACTAAATTCCGGTCCCATGGGGGGCCACATGATCAGGCTCTCAAGGCGAGAGCCTGATCCACTCCACGCTGTAAGAACAGAAGAATCCGGGACACCACGTATGTACAGGGGTGCCATTTCATCTCTTCACACATAGAGATGTAGGCCTTCCACGTACGATGGTAAATCTTCCTTGAAGTAGACTTCCGTGCACGCAGCATGGTAGAAACCACCGAGCCTGATAGGCCCCGGTCCTTCAGCACCTGGCTCTCAAAAGCCACGCCGTTAAGGCCAGCGACTGTAAAGCAGGGTGGAAGATCGGACCCTGCAACAGAAGATCTTCTCTCAGGGGTAGACGCCAGGGGGCGTCTGCCAGCAGATGCACCAGGTCCGTGTACCAGGAGCGGCGCGGCCAATCTGGGGCGATCAGGATTGTTGGAATCCCTTCGGCTTCCACTCTGCGCAGCAGGCAAGGAAGAAGCTTCAGAGGAGGGAAGGCGTAAATTAGGCGATAGTGACCCCAAGGTGCCACCAACGCGTCTGCCGCGTCCGCTCACTGGTCCTTCGACCTGGCCACGAACTGTGGCACCTTCCGTTCGAGACGGGACGCTAGAAGGTCCACGTCTGGAGTGCCCCATTTTTGGCACAGACTCTGAAACACCTCCGGGTGGAGCGACCACTCTCCGCTAAACGGCATGGCTGTTGGCCAAACACACTGTGACAAAGCCATAGAGACCGGTCATATGTGTGCCCTGGAACATGTAGTTCCCCGGCCGCCCCTGGAGCAATGGGGCCTGTCGTGGACGACCCAGAGCTGAGCTGAGGGCCGGCACACGCTTGATGGCCGAACATGGGGGAACTACAAGAGTCAAGACCCAGTCGGCAGTTGATAGAAGAATCTCAGGATTCAAAAAAATGCAGGAACAAAACAATAAAAGCGAAAAAAATCCAGAGTACAGGGACTCCAGAGAGCCTGTCCTCTCCTGACATTAGGCAGAAAAAAACTGGAGCTGCTGAGGCAGAGTATGGGTTATACCCGGGGGACCACGCCCCCTGGGAGGAGCTGTAATGAGCAAAGTGTTGTTAACACTTAAAAAGTGATGTTTTTCTGCCTAACTCTCCTGGAAGGAAGGTGAATAACCCTAAGGTCAAAGGCTGCTGTGTCCGTCCATGAACGAAAGAGAAATCAACATTTTGCTGCCAGGTGAACTCACCAAATCTCCATAAATACAGTAAAGATACATAAATTGTGTCTGCAGCACAGAGAAGGAAGATTATCTGAGAAATACGGGATGGGGAACACAGCTCAGGAATGTGACCAGGATATTATATCACCCAGGCCTTGCCCTACTCTGGACCAATCAGTGAGCAGTATGGGTGGAGGAATGTATTTAGTGGTAATGACCCACCTGTGCTGATCTCTGTAGGAGTGTCCTCCTCTATAAATGTCCCTGTTATTCCATCCTCCTCCATAGACTGCTGATCATCCCTCACATACCTCTCTTCTTCTTTAACCTCAATGTGTATATCTTTCAGATCTTCACCCTAAACCAAGATAAGGGGAGAAAATGTAATCTATAAAATATAAGCTTTACTATTGTGACATTAAAAAAATTATCCACACATCATCTCCTCTCATCAAGGTTATGTTCTAGATATTTCATCCCACCAACCTTGTAACAGCGGGGGATGGTGTGATCTTCCTGTGTGGAATCCCGGGAATACAGAGGACGGGGACATCTCTCTGGTGGGTTCCTGGTATTAGGTGGCTCCATCATATCCTTGTGTCCTTCTGAAAACTCCTTCATCACTCCATACTCCTCATCCTCCTCTTTATACTCTTCTTTAACAATAATATTATTATCCCCGAGGATTCCACTCTGAAAGATCTAATAAAACATTCATTGTAACAAACATGCTGTGTATAAATCAGAACTACCAATAATTGTCACTCATCTACCTGATGATGGTGGGGAATGGTGTGACCTTCCTGTGTGGAATCCCGGGAATACAGAGGACGGGGACATCTCTCTGGTGGGTTCCTGTAGCTGCTTGCCTCCTCCATGGTGTCCTGGTACAGATCTTTTTGTTCTTTTGGAAACTCTGACTTCTCCATCACCCCGTCCTCATCATCATCCTCATCTTTTATCTCTTCTTTACCCTCAACTTTAGAATCTCTCAGGTTTACACTCTGAATATATAATAAAAATGGCATGAATTGTAAAAATGCAGACAATTTACAGAACCTAATGATACTATCAGTGATTATTCCTCATCTACCTGATGATGGTGGGGGATGGTGTGACCTTCCTGTGTGGAATCTCGGGAATACAGAGGACGGGGACATCTCTCTGGTGGGTTCCCATTACTGGATCCATCTGTAGGAAACACACACACTGACTGAATACATTGTTTCTATGTGTTTATCAGATGATGGGGGATCTAGGTGGAGCCTCCGTACTGCTCTCTCCTTTACAATAAAGTCTCCTCTTACCCGGTGATGTGAGGGGCGGCTGATTGTCCATCATGACGTCCTTGTAGAGATCCTTGTGTCCTTCTAAATACTCCCACTCCTCCATGGAGAAATAGACAGTGACATCCTGACACCTTATAGGAACCTGACACACACAATGATACAGTCACCATCCAGACACATCCCTTGTCTGTTACTGGATAATGTCCCAGAATTCCCGGCACCGCTCACCTCTCCTGTCAGCAGCTCCATCATCTTCTTGGTGACTTCTAGAATCTTCTCCATGTTGTGTCTCTCAGGTTTTAGGAAGTCACATGGAGGCACTGTGATGGTCATATGATCACCTGACTTCACAAGAGGAAATCTCTGTATTGAGGAACCAATAGGAATATCATGTTAGAATCCCAGAATCCTCCTCACCTCTCCGGTCAGGTCTGTGTTTTATAAATAAAGGCAAGTGTGATGTCACGTGACCTCCCAGAATCCTCCTTCCCTCTCCGGTCAGGTCTGTTTTATTAATAGAAATAAAAGTGATATCATGTGACCTCCCAGAATCCTCCTCATCTCTCCGGTCAGGTCTGTGTATTATTAATAGAGATAAGAGTGATGTCATGTGACCTCCCAGAATCCTCCTCACCTCTCCAGTCAGCAGGTAGATGATCTCCATGGTGAAGTTTAGTATCTTCTCAGTCACAAGACTCCGGTCCTCCTCCATCCTCATTGGTGCCGTCATTTGATCTATACAGGTCTCCTTGTAGACGGATAACTTTGGAAAATGAAAGTAAGAATTATTTGGATGGTATTGCTCACACAATAATAGGATGTGGATGTGAGGGGGGTAATAGGAGGGTTGCTTTACATTTAAGAACTACTCCCCCAATGGGAACACATTTAGTCTGGACTTTTTAGTGTTTGCTACATTTTTGTGGTCCCAGGACCCTATTGGCCTGCTGGATCGGAAATTTCCCTTTCTCTGTTAAATTTGGTTTTTAAACTGGTTTTGATTAGTGTAACAGGAGTGACTCTTGGGCACAGATTGAGCCAGGAGATGGGGTGGCAAGTGAATCATAATTCATGTATTACATGAGATGGGACATTAATAATAATTCATCGTTGCAGGATGTCTTGAGATATCACAAGTTGTTGGCTTATTCAATGTGGGGACACATTCTGTTGAAAGGTGTTAATTGCATCTACTCTTAGACATTTCATTGTCCATTGTGTAATGTCTGTCTAACGATGTGGATTGAAGGGAACTCATTGTGTGATGATATTTTGTTTGAGTTCTGTTAATGAAGTGCAGTGATTAGGTCCTGATAATTATAGCCCGGCGCCGAGATGTCTAGAATGTTTAGTAATTAGCTCAAAGAATGTGATTGAAGCCCCCCACGGTGTGATGGGTGGGTGGGGAGTTGATTGTTCCTTTCATGCCTTGTACTGTATATAAGACTGAAAGTTACCATTAAAAGTTGTCAGACATTTGAAACCAGTACCAGACATGTGTGAGTCTCGGTTATTCTGGCAAATGGGATGGATCGGGTCCTGTTGGTTGGAGTGTCGATAAGCTGTCTTGGATGTGATGGAAGGTCGTAAACGGTGGTGACCGTTACAATTAGTTTTATGCCGCGTACACTTGATTGTTTTTCGGCATTAAAAAAAATGTCATTTCCAAAAAACGAAGTTTTTCCAACTTCATCATTAAAAACGACATTGCCCACACACCATCGTTTTTGAAAAATGATGAACAAAGCGCGGTGACGTACAACACGTACGACGACACTCTAAAGGGGAAGTTCTATTCGCCTTTGGGCTGCTTTTAGCTGGTTACTTGTTAGTGAAAGACGATTCGCGCTTTTTTGTCTGTTACAGCGTGATGAATGTGCTTACTCCATTATGAATGGTAGTTTTATCAGAACGAGGGCTCCCGTCTCATAACTTGCTTCTGGGCATGCGTGGGTTTAAAACGTTGTTTTTGCCCACACACGATCATTTTTTACAAGCGAAAAACTACATTTTGAAAAACGACATGAAAAAATGCAGCATGTTCGAATTTTTTTTTGTCGTTTTTCAGAAGCCGAAAAACGATGTGAAGCCCACACACGATCATTTTAAATGACGTTTTAAAAAATTTCTTTTTTTTTCATGCCGAAAAAAACGACTGTGTGTACGCGGCATTAGATCTGCAGACAAGAATTGATAAATATGATCCTTCCTTTGTTTGCTCTGAGGCAGTGCTGTGAGGTCATGACTAGGATGTAAGCTCCTTATTTGTACAATTTATTTTGAGTCTGCGAAACTGTCCTTTGGGTAAATGAGTGGTGGCAACGCGTATAATGGAGAAACGAGTTCCCACCAGTAGGTTTACAATTTTTTTATTTTTTTTTTGTGATAATTCGATCTTCCTCACAAGCTAATTCCAAGTCTTATAAAATTAGGTTGTTCAGGTCTATAACATAAGTAAAACTGAGCCGCAGGTTGTCGTTATTACAGTGTTCGTCAAACTCCAAAAATGGCACTTTGTCACCGTCCCCAATGAGGAGCACATCTTCAATATATCATCATCATCTGGGAAGGTGACAAGTAGGTACATTCACACACAATAGCCTAAACTTGCGGCGGCGTAGCTTAGCGTGTTTAGGCTACGCCGCCGTAAGTTAGCTTGGCAAGTACATGATTCTCAATGTACTTGCCTGCTATGTTACGGCGGCGTAGCCTAAAGCGGGCGGGCGTAAGGGCGCCAAATTCAAATGTGTGTTAGGGAGGCGTGTTGTATGCCAATTGTGCTTGACCTTACGTTTTTTAAGTTTTTTCTAACTGCGCATGCGCTGGGCGCCTACATTTCCCAGTGTGCATTGCGGCTAAGTACGCCGTACGGGCCTATTGATTTCGACGTGGACGTAAACGACGTAAATCGCTATTCATGGATGACTTATAAAAATTCGAATTTCGACGCGGGAACGGCGGCCATACTTGACATTACTATTCCACTAGGGCCTAGCTCTAACTTTAGGCGGCCTATCTCTTACGTAAACGGCATAAAAGTACTGCGTCGGCCGGGCGTACGTTCGTGAATCGGCGTATCTCCTCATTTACATATTCTACGCCGACCGCAATGGAAGCGCCACCTAGCGGCCATCCAAAATATTGCAATCTAAGATAGGACGGCGCAAGCCGTCGTATCTTAGATATGTTTAAGCGTATCTCTGTTTGAGCATACGCTTAAAGGAACACTAAAGGTTTGTTTTTTATTAGATCAATTGATTGCTGTAAGCTAGAGCATTTTAATATCACTTACCTCGTTTTTCCTTTTGACCTCAAAAATACAGTAATCCAGGTTTGAAAATGCCATTTCCTGTCACTCCTCTTCTTGCTTTCCACCAGCATCTGAGCCGTTTTGCATGGTGGAAAGCAGAATGTGCTCACCCCCTCCCTATGACTACAGCCCTGCATGAAGATGCTCTCTTATCCCTCACAGGCATGAAGTCTAAGCCTAATGGGAACTGTAGTTCCCATTAGGCCGTGATGTAGCAAGAATGAATGTGCACCGCAAACCAGGAAGTCAGTGAGAATAATGATTCAGGAGTGACGGAGGTGAATAAAACAGCTCGATTTCAACAGGTATCAAACTAGTTATAATGCAAAACATTACTTTTTACTTTATCAGCTACTGTCAGACTTTAATTTAAGAGGAAAATATTTTTGTCTTTACAACCCCTTTAAACATAAGTCGGCATAGATTCTGAGTTAGGTCGGCTTATCTACTGATAAGCCGGCCTAACTCTTTGTGAATCTACCTAAAAGTTTTTACTAGGTCGAACGGAGCAAGCTTCTTATGAATACGTTTAAGGACAGCTATCCTGATGATTTGCTAGAGAAACCATTTAGGAGCATTTTGTCCTAAAAGCATTTAGGACCACTAGCAGCAGCTATCTTGCTGCTAGTGGTCCACCAGCCCCACGTGACACCAAATTGAGGTTTATCCCTGTTTTTATTAGTCATTTATAGGCTGTCAATCACATCATTAGGAAACATTGGCCTGTCCTGAATTATGTAATCTTTGTTCTGTTGTTTCGTTTGGTCATCTTTATTTTTCATTTATTATTATTGTATAAAAGTTTGTGCAACATTATTAATGCAATATTATAAGATATCTACTTGTTGACTGCAATACGTATATATACGTTGAGGCTTGCAAGTGGTACACTGAGGTTTAGAGCTGAAGCTATCACCCATAACCTGATATCTTTTCTTCAGCCAACGATTCTTTTACTCATGAAAGTGGTCTGTGCGGCTAATTAGCGGCTGGATCACTTTCGTGCAAATAGATGACGTCAGTGAGAACCTAACGATATTCTCTTTTCCTCATGTCCCTATCCAGGACATGTAGTTCTTACAGAGGGGTAATCAGTAGGCTATACATTTTTGAAAGTACTTACGTGTCAATACCCCCTCCTCCGAGCAGTATTCCTCAAATGTGGATAGTTTTCTACCGTACTGCCTTAAGGGGTTGTAAAGGTAAACGTTTTTTCACCTTAATGCATCCGAGTGATACAGTGATCAGCAATAGCCGCTGGCTGTATCACGGGAGCGCGCCCGCAAGGACTCCACACCATGCGAGCTCGCTCGCATTAAAGCGGAGGTTCACCATAAAACAATTATATACCATTACATCCAGCATACTTCCGACATGTACAGTATGCTGGTATTTTATTTATTTTTTTCGCTGTACATACCGTCTTATAGTTCTTTTTCACCCAGTTTCCGGGTTCTCACTACCGCCGGGAGTAGGCGTTCCTATGAAGAGGCGTAGATGATTGACGTGCAGAAAAGGCGCGTCACGCGTTCCGAAAATAGCCGAACTGGGATTTGGCTCTATACGGCACCTGCGCAGTCAGCTCTACGCAGCTCCTAGTCTGTGCGCAGGCGCCGTATAGCGTCGTATAGAGCCGAGTCCCATTTCGGCTATTTTCGGAACGCGTGACGTGCCTTATCCGCACGTCAATCATCTACGCCTCTTCATAGGAACGCCTATTCCCCGCGGGAGTGAGAACCCGGAAGCCGGGTGAAAAAGAACTATAAGACGGTATGTACAGCGAAAATAAAATAAATGTTCCATCGTCCATACCTTTGCATGGGATGCGCCTCCTATAGGTGGAATAACTTTACACCGGACGTACGCCTTACGTAAACGGCGTATACTACTGCGACGGGCGCAGGTACGTTCGTGAATCGACGTATCTCGGTCATTTGCATATTCAACGCGTAAATCAATGGAAGCGCCCCTTGCGGCCAGCATAAATATGCGCCCAGGCTCCGACGGCGTAGGAAACTTACGTCCGTTGGATGGAGCCACATTTCAGGCGTATCTAGCATTGAGAATCAGGCGCATAGATACGACGGCGCATCTGGTTAATGCTAGGAAGCCGGCCTCCAGGCTCATCTACTACAGAATCTGGAAGGCATATGTTTCCTTGTGTGAACCCAGAAAGTGGCATCCTAGGAAGTTTGTCATTAATAGGATTCTTGCCTTTCCTCAGTTAGGCTTAAATATGAAGTTGGCCTTGAGCACTATCAAGGGCCAAATCTCGGCCTTGTCGGTATTCTTTCAAAAACCGCTTGCCTCTCATTCCCTAGTCAGGGCCTTTGTTCAGGGTGCACTATGCCTGAATTTGCCAGTTAAGTCCCCTGTGTGTCCATGGGATTTGAATTTGGTGTTGTCTGTTTTACAGAAACTACCTTTTGAACCTTTACACCAGGTTTCTCTAAGTCTGTTGACACAGAAACTGTTTTTTCTTGTAGCCATATCCTCGGCTAGAAGGGTATCGGAATTGGCGGCTCTTTCGTGTAAAGAACGGTATATGATTATTCATGAAGACAGGGTGGTGCTGCGTCCTCACCCGACTTTCTTACCTAAGGTTTCAGGTTTCCGTCTGAATCAAGATATAGTCCTACCGTCTTTTTTTCCAGATCCGCAGTCTCTGGAGGAAGAAGGTCTACACTCTCTAGATGTTGTTAGAGCGGTAAAGGTTTATCTACAAGCTACGGCTCAGATAAGGAAGACTGATTGTTTATTCTGCCACAAGTCCTAAAGAAGGGCCAGGCAGCGTCAAAATCCACTATTGCAAGATGAATTCGAGAAGTCATTATTCAGGCCTATGATTTAGAAAAGAAGATCCCTCCTTTTCAGGTGAAAGCGCACTCGACTAGAGCAGTTGGTGCTTCATGGGCAGTGCATCACCAGGCCTCCATGGCTCAGATCTGTAAGGCTGCTACTTGGTCTTCGGTCCATACATTTACTAAGTTCTACCAGGTAGATGTGAGAGGGTACGAGGATGCCGCCTTCGGGTGTAGTGTACTGCAGGCAGCAGTATAAATCCTCTGGCTCAATGGCAGTCTTTTTCTGATCTGTGTCACCCTCCCCTCAAATTTCAGCATTGCTATGGGACATTCCATTAAAGCGGGAGTTCACCCATTTATGAAATTTTTTTTTTTCTCCCATAAGGTTCCTGCTCGTTCGGTCTAGGGGAATCGGCTATTTGTAGTAAAATATGAGCTGTACTTACCCGTTTTCGAGCTGCATCTTCTTCCGTCGCCTCCGGGTATGGGTCTTCGGGAGCGGGCGTTCCTTCTTGATTGACAGCCTTCCGAGAGGCTTCCGACGGTCGCATCCATCGCGTCACTCGTAGCCGAAAGAAGCCGAACGTCGGTGCGGCTCTATACTGCGCCTGCGCACCGACGTTCGGCTTCTTTCGGAAAATCGTGACGCGATGGATGCGACCGTCGGAAGCCTCTCGGAAGACTGTCAATCAAGAAGGAACGCCCATTCCCGAAGCCCATACCCGGAAGCGACGGAGAGGATGCATCTCGTAAACGGGTAAGTACTGCACATATTTTAAAATAAATAGCCGATTCCCCTAGTAAAAACGAGCAGGAATCTAAGGGGGAAAAGTGCCCTCTAAGGGTGAACCAGCTTACAGCTTACCTGTAAAATCCTTTTCTTGGGAATACATCACGGGACACAGACCTCCCACCCCTCTTCGGAGTCAACGAGGAACACTTATTGCTTTGCTACAAAACTGAGGCACTCTCCATTTGGGAGGGGTTATATAGGGGAGGAACTCAATTCTAATTGGGTTTGCCAGTGTCCAATCACCTGTGGTGACTACATAACCCATTAAGTAATTAAAGCTCTGTGTCCCGTGATGTATTTCTAAGAAAAGGATTTTACAGGTAAGCTGTATTAAAAAATCCTATTTTTAAGATCCCCAGTAAACCCTTAATGAACATGAAGTGCCCAGCAGAATCCGCTATGGTGTCTTGGCAAGTCCAAGGAAGTCGGTTGGACAGTATTATGGATTAGGGTTGCCACCTGTCCGGTTTTGACACATGTGCACGGGTTTCCCCCAGCAGAAAAACCGGGGCACACATTCAACCATCCTGAATCTCTGGCCCCGGCCGCAACATCTAGAGGGGCGCCACGCATCCCGTGCCCGCTATCACTGTCACATAGTGCTGGAACATCTGTGCACTTTGAGCCCAGCTTAGCAATTGGCAGTGGGTGCCTTGCGATTGCCCGAACGGGCCATGTGTGGGGCAGCCCGGGTGGCAGACACAAGGGTCTGTGATTGGCCCTGCAGAGCTGGTCCTGTATGAAGGCGGGGCTGGACTGTGGACTTGATAATCATGCCTGCTTGCTCCCGGGGTCCTGCCTCACGATGTGTGCCTCCTGAGGTCTCATCTGCTGTCAGCTTGACCCCCTCCTCCTGTATCAGCCCCCCTCCTTCCTCTCTGTCAACCCCCTCCCTCTCACCCAACCCCCACTCTCTCCTGCCTCCCCCCTTTCTCTCACTGCCGCCTCTCTCTCACCTCCTCTCGCCTTCCCATTTCTCCCCTCCCTCCCCCCACCTCTTTCCCTCCTCAGGGTGTGGGGGCCCCATGAGGATGGTTGTACGGGGCCTCAGAAATT
>NC_053492.1:7845174-7872674 GCF_905171775.1 Rana temporaria | reverse complement strand
CTAACCATCTCCTGTAGCATGTCCACAGTCTATAACCATCTCCTGTATCATGTCCTCAGTCTATAACCATCTCCTGTATCATGTCCACAGTCTCTAACCTTCTCTTGTATCATGTCCTCAGTCTATAACCATCTCCTGTATCATGTCCTCAGTCTATAACCATCTCCTGTATCATGTCCTCAGTCTATAACCATCTCTTGTATCATGTCCTCAGTCTCTAACCTTCTCTTGTATCATGTCCTCAGTCTCTGACCATCTCTTGTATCATGTCCTCAGTCTCTGACCATCTCTTGTATCATGTCCACAGTCTCTAACCATCTCCTGTATCATGTCCTCAGTCTCTAACCATCTCCTGTATCATGTCCTCAGTCTCTAACCATCTCTCTTACTTAAACACACTGCTAATAGTATTACAAAATATCGATTCGGTGTACCTCTAGCAGGCATGATACAGGAGATTGTCAGAGACTGCTGACATAATACAAGAGATCAATGCAGCCTCGCCAGTGGCTGTGGGATGCAGACTACCTGTGCCCATAAATGCAGCCTCGCCAGTGCCTGTGGGATGCAGCCTACCTGAGCCTGGATCAGAGCGGCGATCTCACTGTGTCATGGAGCTGGATTTTAATTGTCTGGGCCACAGTAACAATGTCCTGCCTCTGGCTCCCCCAAGGTAGCACTTGAAACACTACGGTTACCAGTGCACTTGGCAGGCTTGGCCTTTCCTAACTTCTTCCTATATTACTTGGCATCCCAGCTGGTGCTCATCCATGATTGGCTGTGCCCAGTTCCGGCCAATGCCTGTACCTCCACGGAGGGGGCCATCGCATCTTCCCTGGAAACCCTACATAATATTATCTACAGAGGCCAGGTCACTGATCGCCCCGACACCTCTCTACTTGCCACTTTTCCTTTTCCTCTATATTGTCACAAAAGAATCCAAACACACCTGGCTGAAATCTCCCAACAACCCCCTGTGGTTTAACCCTAATCTGCAGGAACTGTACTCCCTTCCTGATCCCAATCGTTGGTACTCCAAGGGGGTTAAATATTTATGCCACCTGTACAACGCTCGGGGCTTTGAATCTTTTTCTTAGCTACGTTTAGACTTTGATCTACCGAGATTGTACCTATTTTATTATTACCAGCTCAGGCACGCAATCCATGACCAGTTTGGCTCCCCGGACGATCCCACTGACCTGCCCCCGTTGGAAAAACTGCTCAGACAGCCAGACCCCACTAAACTTGTCTCCACCTACTATGCAGCCCTAATGACTGACTTTAACCCCAGGTATCACAAAGCTCAGGTAAAGTGGACCTCTCTGGACCTCTCCCTGGTAGACGAGGACTGGTCAGAATTTAGTGATACGTATGAAACTTCAGTTATTGCTTCCCCGGATCGCATCATACAGGTCAACATTTTTCATCAAACCCACCTCACTCCGGCTAGGTTACACAGGATGGGTCTCCTGCCCTCGGCTGCCTGTTTCCGTGGCTGTGGCCAGGAGGCCAATTTCTTACACTGCTTCTGATCATGCCCAGTAGTTCCGGGACTTCTGGGAGGAAGTGGGTGCTTTCATCTCATCGGCGCTAGGCCTCCCAAACATAATCCACCACAAGAACTGCCTATTTTGGCAAATTACACCTATCATCACATGCCAAGAGACTGCTCCGCATACTCTACTTCTATGTTAGAAAAGCTATTTTACTGTCCTGGAAGGGTGCACAGACCTCTCTGAGGTCCCTCTGGGTAAAACTTATTAATGATTCTATCCCACTGTATAAACTTATTTTTGAACTCCAGAAAAGGAACAAAACCTTCCACAATATTTGGGGTAGATGTTTGGCTAGTCCGCTAACCCTCTCCCAGCACTGATTGTGACTCTTGATTGACCATTGATGGGCCTTGCCCCAGGGATCTATGCCCTGGTAATACACCTGAACCTTTTACCATTGTGCCTACTTTATATCTTTGCACTGATATCTGTTTATTTTTCTATGTTTGAGCATATTGCCTACTGTTTATGACCAGATTGTCTGGTGGTATTGTTGTTGTTTTATTGCGTTTTTTTCTGTTTGTTGGTTTGTCTTAAATCCAATAAAAATATCTTTAAAAAAAAAAAACAATGTCCGCCTCTAGTGATCACGTCACACTGATTCAATGTCCCGGGATTGGATCAGTGTGCCGTCTATCACAGGAGGCTGGACATTGTTACTGCGGCCCGGGAAATTCAGCTCCCTGACACAGGAAGATCACCACAAGAAGAGGAGGAGGGAGGGGAGGTCAGGACCTTGAGCCATCAGGATGACACCCCGCAATGGGCGGACCCCCCGGAGGCACGGCCACCGCGTATGTGCAATTATCTTCACTTTTTTTTCTTTCGGCAATATGCTGAAAACACCATTTTGGGTCAATATGTTTCGGCCGATTAAATTTTGGAACATCCCTAATTATAAATACACCTCTTAATAAAACCCCCATCCCGTATTATTGTATAATCTGTTATTATAAACGGAAAAGCTGAATTAGATTGGAAATAAAAAACACATTTCCGAAATGAAGAGAATGTTCCGGCCCCGTAAGTGGGGGAATGTTCTGACCCTGAAGGGGTTAATGTACGACTCCACACTATATATGTGTACATACCTCCCAACTTCCTGAGATGGGAATGAGGGACTTCTATTAGCAAAAGTATGTAGGCATAGGACACACCCCCTGACACACCCCTTAATGGAGACATTTAAAAAAAAAAAAAATTGGTTAAGCCCACAAGTGCATTTTTACCACTAATATTCCTTTATATTGGCTTTTGGAATTTACAAATGCAGCAGAAAAATATAGAAATGGGATGGAAGGTTTAGCACCGGGAAAGACTTTTTGATAGATAAATAGTGCATTTTATATACATGTATATAGATCAGACCAACATGAGGGACACATGAGGAGGAAAGAGGGACTTTGTTGTGAATGAGGGACAGTCCCTCCAAATCAGGGACAGTTGGGAGGTATATGTGTGTATTATCATCTGCTGGAGATAAAAGACGTCACAGTGACTATGGAGGAAGAGGACGGACATGACGGGGGTTACTGGGTGTAAATAGAAAATAAGATCTTATTACCTCCTCTACTGCCGATTCCAAAGATGTCTCCTCACTACTTCCTCCCGATTTACCTCTCACCCGGAACTTCCGGTCTGTCCCTGACATCACTTCCTGTCTTCCATACAGACTTCCTGGCTCTATGGTAGAAGTGAGATCACCACCTTGTGGAGCTTCAGAGGAACTACAGTCACAGGAAACGTCTCGTAGTGTGAACACGGCCTTGTGCTGTGTGTGTATGTATTGTATATCCTTATAGATGGGTCATCTCCACTCCCACCAAGGGGGAGAGAAATATATTACTGCCTAGTCCAGCCTTTCTCAGCCAGGGTTCCTCCAAAGGGTTCTAGGGGTTCCTTGAGCAATGGACAATTTCTGTCTCTCAGTAACAATTGACATCAATGATCTGTAAGGAGGAGGGGGCAGTCTTCCCACTGATGACATATAAGAGGGTCCTTCTCCCATTGGTCACCAATGTAAGGGAATACTACACTGACCACTGATATAAGGAGAAATTCCATCCAAACCGTGAGATTGGTCAGAAACTAATTGGTATTATTCTGGGCATTGCCAGACTAGGTCTTGGTGACAGAGTGAAGGGTGATGATGCTCATACTATATGTGACCCTCATCTACATCATGGACATCTTCTTCTTCAGCTTCTTAGTAAATAGGATAGAAATCTTCACAATCCTATAGAAGAGGTTGGGGGTCCTGAGTAGTCATAGAAAAGCCCAGCACCCCAATAGTAGAGGAAGAGGTGGTCTGGTGACATGGAGAAGAAGACTCCGGTCAGTCTCTGGATCTCCATCATTGGAAACATGGTGAGACAACAAATACAGCGGGATGGTGGAGGAGATGTTGGTGTCGGTGTGGAAATGGACAGAACACGGGATGATGACACTGAAAGAACAATACGGCTTCATTCATCACTGTATATGATATACTCCTGACCTCTGTATATGATATACTCCTGACCACTGTATATGATATACTCCTGACCTCTGTATATGATATACTCCTGACCACTGTATATGATATACTCCTGACCACTGTATATGATATACTCCTGACCCCTGTATATGATATACTCCTGACCCCTGCATATGATATACTCCTGACCTCTGTATGTGATATACTCCTGACCTCTGTATATGATATACTCCTGACCCCTGTATATGATATACTCCTGACCCCTGTATATGATATACTCCTGATCACTGTATATGATATACTCCTTACCACTGTATATGATATACTCCTGACCTCTGTATATGATATACTCCTGACCCCTGTATATGATATACTCCTGATCACTGTATATGATATACTCCTGACCCCTGTATATGATATACTCCTGATCACTGTATATGATATACTCCTGACCTCTGTATATGATATACTCCTGACCACTGTATATGATATACTCCTGACCCCTGTATATGATATACTCCTGACCCCTGTATATGATATACTCCTGACCCCTGTATATGATATACTCCTGACCCCTGTATATGATATTCTCCTGACCACTGTATATGATATACTCCTGACCTCTGTATATGATATACTCCTGACCACTGTATATGATATACTCCTGACCCCTGCATATGATATACTCCTGACCACTGTATATGATATACTCCTGATCACTGCACTAGGCTCATTATTCAGAGTTACCTTCAACCTGAAGACCTGTGAAGACATTTAACTACTTCCCACCCGTCCTATAGCAAAATGACGGCATGGAAGTGATTCAGTTATCCTGACTGGGTGTAATATAATGTCCCACAGGATAAGTGGCGATCGTCGTCCTAGGGGGTTCGCAGCGTGGCGATCTCTTGTGGTGTGTCACCCTGAACCACCAGGGATATGCCAATCAGTGCTCATCAGCAATGCCTGTCAGTACCCATCAGTGATGCATATCAGTGCCACTCTTATATACCTATCAGTGCAGCCTTACAGTGCCCATCAGTGAAGGAGAAAACTTACTCAGTTTCAACATTTTATAACAGAAACAAAGAAAAATGTTTTGTTATTATTATTAATTCATTTTGGTCCATTATTTTAGATGCGGCATTCGTTATTTCGGATAATTCGTATCTTCGGATAAATTCATATTCATAACGTTCACTAACAGCTAAATTTGAAAAGGAAATTCCGATACCGATAATTTGTAATTATTTCGGATTTTCGAATTTCCGGATTTTCAAATTTATTCAAATGAATGAATGTCGATCATAACTAATGACCCGAAAAACGAAGAAACAAATGAAAGGAAAACAAAGAAATGTTTGGTCAGTGCACATGTCTACAGCTTAGTAGATGATAAATTAGACAGATAACGGAGAAGCCGCAGATGTCACTCGCTAACAAGCTTTTAGATGTTTTACGAAGTTCCAAGGAATGTCTATACAAGAGGAAATCTATATGTTGTAAACGCCTAGAAGAGGCCACTTGGCATCCTGGCGTGAGTCGCTCCTTTCCCTGGTGAAATAAAAGGTTTGTTTTCCTGGAGTCCGTGTCCAGAGTCCATTCCTGGTTTCCCAGAACTCAAAGAGCCGTTTTGCTGCAACATTTATCTGGTGCATTGGCCGGGAAACCAGGTGTGACGGCTGTGACAGGTGACAACACCACCAGCAATTCTTCTCATTTCACCGACACACACAACCTTTTTTTTCTCTTCAATACATTTTTTTATTATAATTTTTACTTTTAAACAGATTACAGTCATAGAATCAGGAAATAGTAAAAAGGTAGAAATGTGATTGGTCAGGAAAATGACTTGTCTGGAATGTGGAGGCGGAGTCATACAATACAATACACAACGTGTTCCATTATTATAACAAAGTATTGTAGAAAAGATCACACCATAGAAAATGGGGGAAAGGAGAAAATAAACCCGGATATTAAGGGGAAATTTGTGTACGAGGAACACCTTAACAATCACCAACCACCATTTTATTCTCCAGGGCCTCTGCTATCAGATAATATATGTTTAGGGGTTTTATCTAATCTTCAGGCCTAAAATAATGCAAAAACATCTGACAGTGAAAGGGTTAATGTGAGCTAGCTGGGATCACTCTGCTGAGCTCACACATTAGAGCTCCCCCTAGCTGCAGCCTGGTAATAACATTGCTAGGAGGTCTATTCATTTATCTGCTCCATACTTCCCATCTTTATATAAACGTCTCCTGACATTTAGGGGTCTATTCATAAAATATGTGCATAGCAATTCCCCCGGGGAAAGTCCATGTACATTCCTTCTGTGTGAATGGGGGAAAGATGAATGTTATTAGGATATTTGCTGTGCTGGTCGAACGGTTTCCATTCATTTACAATGGAAATGATTGCATTTGGCCACTACATGGAGATCATTTCTATGGTACTTAGCGCCATCTAATGGCCAAATGTGGTATTTTCTGTTTTACGTCAATGGTCGGTATTAAAACCACAGGGGCAGATTTTTGCCACTAGATGGAGCCGATGATCTAATATTTGTCATGATTGGAGGAACGCGTGTCACATTCATTCTACAATTTGTTTTATAATAGATCCCTAAATGTCTGTGAAATCTTCCACCACAAAATGTCCTCAGCCAATGAGAGGGAATGACTCCATTTTTATTTTTCTCCTGCTATCAATGGCCAACACGGTACAACACTTCATCCATGTCTTTGGTGATCTCTGATCTCCTTATGAACTGTTTCTTACATGATGAAGATCAGCCATGGAGTATATCTGAGGTGTATATCAGGGTGTGCTTCTTCCCCACATGTCCAGCAATATTCATATACAAGACATTTCCCGCACTCAGGACAGGAATATGGCTTCTCCCTCGTGTGTGATCTCTGATGTTTGGAAAGACTGGACTTATCTGAAAAACATTTCCCGCACTCAGAACAGGAATACGGCTTCTCCCCCGTGCAGTGGTGGCTGGTGCTCACATTTTTTTTTGGGGGGGGGGGGGCACAAACAAACGAAAAAAGCTAGCCAGCGATTCGCAGTAAGTGAGTAAAAAAAAAGTACACCTTTAAAAAATGTTTTTTTTTAAATGCCAGGGGCCCCTGTGTACACAGCACAGCATGGATGTCAGGGGCCCCTGTGTACACAGCACAGCATGGATGACAGGGGCCCCTGTGTACACAGCACAGCATGGATGACAGGGGCCCCTGTGCACACAGCACAGCATGGATGACAGGGGCCCCTGTGTACACAGCACAGCATGGATGTCAGGGGCCCCTGTGCACACAGCACAGCATGGATGACAGGGGCCCCTGTATACACAGCATGGATGACAGTGCTCTCAGTAAAAGTATCCTGTCTGCAATTACAGAGTATGTCCGCACACATCCACCATCAGTTTCAGGGAGGGGTTGTGATATTTGGTGGTCTTACACCTCGGGCAGCCTTGGTCATCCATCTCTATTCTCTTCCCATAACACAGCACCTCAGTGCACTGCAAACTGTGTCCCCGGGAACCCGGCAGAAAGATCTTGGTTCCTCCCCCCACTGGTGTTATACAGTAGCTGGGGATTTCCTCGCTCCACACAGTGTTCTCGGATGATTTGGATCCAGATATCTGCATAGTGCATAGTACACGAGGCATGGTGGTGGCCAGCTCTTCTCTTACCTTCTTTGCAGCTCCGCTCGGGCCATGCAAAGAACAGAGCTGCCGACGTGACGTCACTTCCGCTTTGCGTCTGTAAGATGAAACCCGGAAGTAACGGCTATAGCAATGCTCCCAGCGCCCATAGTGGATCCAGGGACGCACGGGAAGCTGATCGGCGCTTTGCAATGCGCCGCAAGGCAGGTAAAAAGCCCGCAAATGAAGCGTCATGTCTGCAATCTCGTGATTGCATTGACGCGGCGCTTCCCAGGGCACTGGTGTCCGGCGCCTAAGTTGACTTTGTTAAAGGACATTAATTTTTTTCTTAAAGGGGCAATTTAAAAAAAACATTTTTCTTTTTGTGCCTACAGGAGGGGGGGTGGCGCCCGGGCATCCCCTATGGACGGGCCGCCACTGCCCCCGTGTGAGATCTCTGATGTCTGGAAAGATTGGCCTTCTCTGAAAAACATTTCCCGCACTCAGGACAGGAAAAAGGCTTCTCCCCCGTGTGTATTCTCTGATGTCTGGAAAGATGGGACTTCCGTATAAAACATTTCCCACACTCAGAACAGGAAAAAGGCTTCTCCCCCGTGTGAGATATCTGATGTCTGGAAAGATGGGACTTCACTGAAAAACATTTTCCGCACTCAGAACAGGAAAAAGGCTTCTCCACCGTGTGTAATCTCTGATGTTTGGAAAGATTGGACTTCTCTGAAAAACATTTTCCGCACTCAGAACAGGAAAAAGGCCACTCCCCTGTGTGAGATCTCTGATGTGTGGAAAGATCGGACTTCTGTGAAAAACATTTCCCGCACTCAGAACAGGAAAAAGGCTTCTCCCCCGTGTGTATTCTCTGATGTTTGGAAAGACTGGCCTTCTCTGAAAAACATTTCCCACACTCAGAACAGGAAAAAGGCTTCTCCCCCGTGTGAGATCTCTGATGTCTGGAAAGATGGGACTTATCTAAAAAACATTTTCCGCACACAGAACAGGAAAAAGGCTTCTCCCCCGTGTGTGATCTCTGATGTGTGGAAAGATGGGACTTATCTGAAAAACATTTTCTGCACTCAGAACAGGAAAAAGGCTTCTCCCCCGTGTGTGATCTCTGATGTTTGGAAAGACTGGCCTTCTGTGAAAAACATTTCCCGCAATCAGGACAGGAAAAAGGCTTCTCCCCCGTGTGTATTCTCTGATGTGTGAAAAGACTGGACATCTCTGAAAAACATTTTCCACACTCAGAACAGGAAAAAGGCTTCTCCCCCGTGTGAGATCTCTGATGTGTGGAAAGGCGGGACTTCACTGAAAAACATTTCCCACACTCAGAACAGGAAAAAGGCATCTCCCCCGTGTGAGATCTCTGATGTGTGGAAAGCCTGGACTTCTCTGAAAAACATTTTCCACACTCAGAACAGGAAAAAGGCTTCTCCCCCGTGTGAGATCTCTGATGTTTGGAAAGATCGGACTTCTGTGAAAAACATTTTCCACACTCAGAACAAGAAAAAGGCTTCTCCCCCGTGTGAGATCTCTGATGTGTGGAAAGATTGGACTTCTCTGAAAAACATTTTCCACACTCAGAACAGGAAAAAGGCTTCTCCCCCGTGTGAGATCTCTGATGTTTGGAAAGATCGGACTTCTGTGAAAAACATTTTCCACACTCAGAACAAGAAAAAGGCTTCTCCCCCGTGTGAGATCTCTGATGTGTGGAAAGGCGGGACTTATCTGAAAAACATTTTCCACACTCAGAACAAGAAAAAGGCTTCTCCCCCGTGTGAGATCTCTGATGTGTGGAAAGATTGGACTTCTCTGAAAAACATTTTCCACACTCAGAACAGGAAAAAGGCTTCTCCCCCGTGTGAGATCTCTGATGTTTGGAAAGATCGGACTTCTGTGAAAAACATTTTCCACACTCAGAACAAGAAAAAGGCTTCTCCCCCGTGTGAGATCTCTGATGTATGGAAAGCCTGGACTTCTCTGAAAAACATTTTCCACACTCAGAACAGGAAAAAGGCTTCTCCCCCGTGTGAGATCTCTGATGAGTGGAAAGCTGGGAGTTCATTGAAAAACATTTTCCACACTCAGAACAGGAAAAAGGCTTCTCCCCCGTGTGAGATCTCTGATGAGTGGAAAGCTGGGAGTTCATTGAAAAACATTTTCCACACTCAGAACAAGAAAAAGGCTTCTCCCCCGTGTGAGATCTCTGATGTGTGGAAAGGCGGGACTTCTCTGAAAAACATTTTCCACACTCAGAACAGGAAAAAGGCTTCTCCCCCGTGTGAGATTTCTGATGAGTGGAAAGCTGGGAGTTCATTGAAAAACATTTTCCGCACTCAGAACAGGAAAAAGGCTTCTCCCCCGTGTGAGATCTCTGATGTATGGAAAGATTGCCCTTCTGTGAAAAACATTTCCCGCACTCAGGACAGGAAAAAGGCTTCTCCCCCGTGTGAGATCTCTGATGAGTGGAAAGCTGGGAGTTCATTGAAAAACATTTTCCGCACTCAGGACATGGAAACCTCTTATGTGTTGGAAAGACAGCACCGTCCCGCACATATAGGAGATAGGAGGAATACGATGGTCCGGCACCGTCCCGCACAGTCTGAGGTTCCTCAGGATAAGAGGAATACGATGGTCCGGCACCGTCCCGCACAGTCTGAGGTTCCTCAGGATAAGAGGAATACGATGGTCCGGCACTGTCCCTCACAGTCTGAGGTTCCTCGGGATAAAAGGAATACAATGGTCCGGCACCATCCCGCACAGTCTGAGGTTCCTCAGGATAAGAGGAATACGATGGTCCGGCACCGTCCCGCACAGTCTGAGGTTCCTCAGGATAAGAGGAATACAATGGTCCGGCACCGTCCCGCACAGTCTGAGGTTCATCAGGATAAGAGGAATACGATGGTCCGGCACCGTCTCGCACAGTCTGAGGTTCCTCAGGATAAGAGGAATACGATGGTCCGGCACCGTCCCGCACAGTCTGAGGTTCCTCAGGATAAGAGGAATACGATGGTCCGGCACCGTCCCGCACAGTCTGAGGTTCCTCAGGATAAGAGGAATACGATGGTCCGGCACCGTCCCGCACAGTCTGAGGTTCCTCAGGATAAGAGGAATACGATGGTCCGGCACCGTACCGCACAGTCTGAGGTTCCTCGGGATAAGAGGAATACGATGGTCCGGCACTGTCCCGCACAGTCTGAGGTTCCTCAGGATAAGAGGAATACGATGGTCCGGCACCGTCCCGCACAGTCTGAGGTTCCTCAGGATAAGAGGAATACGATGGTCCGGCACCGTCCCGCACAGTCTGAGGTTCCTCAGGATAAGAGGAATACGATGGTCCGGCACCGTCCCTCACAGTCTGAGGTTCCTCAGGATAAGAGGAATACAATGGTCCGGCACCGTCCCGCACAGTCTGAGGTTCCTCAGGATAAGAGGAATACGATGGTCCGGCACCGTCCCGCACAGTCTGAGGTTCCTCAGGATAAGAGGAATACGATGGTCCGGCACCGTCCCGGACAGTCTGAGGTTCCTCGGGATAAGAGGAGTACGATGGTCTGGCACCATCCCGCACAGTCTGAGGTTCCTCAGGATAAGAGGAATACGATGGTCCGGCACCGTCCCGGACAGTCTGAGGTTCCTCGGGATAAGAGGAGTACGATGGTCTGGCACCATCCCGCACAGTCTGAGGTTCCTCAGGATAAGAGGAATACGATGGTCCGGCACCATCCCGCACAGTCTGAGGTTCCTCAGGATAAGAGGAATACGATGGTCCGGCACCGTCCCGCACAGTCTGAGGTTCCTCAGGATAAGAGGAATACGATAGTCCAGCTCCGTCCCGCACAGTCTGAGGTTCCCCAGGATAAGAGGAATACGATGGTCCATCTACACTGTGTGGTGCCGGATGGACATTTGAGGTAGTCGGGTTTTCTCCTGGACTATACTGTGTGATGTCCTCATCTTCTACTTTACAGTCTGGAGACAAAGTGAGACAATCCTCTGAGGTTTTCCTCATCTCCCGTCCATCTACTAAAATAGAAATACAAAGATTATTACTAGACATGAGCTGATTGGTTCCCCTAAACCAGGACTCCGCCCACATCAGGCAGCTTTGTCTCTGAGGATCTTACAATTCCCCCCTCAAGGTAACTAGTAAATGGCTCCTCTGATCTCCTACCAGATCATTTCTTTATTCATGGACCTTAGTCAGAGAGTGAGGAGACAACGAGAACTGTCTTTTATAGGAGTGACAGTGATGAGGGGATTATAGGACGAGGGTCAGGAGTATGTAATGTACAACATAGAGTATATAGTGCAGGGGTCAGGAGTATGTAATGTACAACAGAGTATATAGTGCAGGGGTCAGGAGTATGTAATGTACAACATAGAGTATATAGTGCAGGGGACAGGAGTATGTAATGTACAACATAGAGTATATAGTGCAGGGGTCAGGAGTATGTAATGTACAACATAGAGTATATAGTGCAGGGGTCAGGAGTATGTAATGTACAACATAGAGTATATAGTGCAGGGGTCAGGAGTATGTAATGAACATGTATCACCCTGATGTTTAGGAAGGGTGGCTAATAAATTGTGTTTACCAGGTGGTATTTATCCTTGGTTATTGTTAGGAGATCTACTGATTCCTCTCCAACTTTGGATGGCTGCACCTTTACTTTTCTGTCACTAGGTGGCATTAGATAGACAAGGGTGTAGCAAGGTCATATTATGAATAGATCTGTCTCAGCCAATTGGCAGGAGTTTCTTTGGTCACTTGGCCTGCTGGGAGAGCCTATTTATTTGGGTTGAATTTAGGTGATCGGGGTTCTGTGCCACCTGGACGGCTGTCTGGGTGGACGTGTGTTATGTCTCCCGGGTTGCTAGGCCAGAAGCCTGATGCCTATCCAGGAGCAAGAGAATCAGCACAGGGTTGAGACTGCAGGAGCATCAGTAAGTGCCAAGCCGGGGGCCCAGCAGGATAGGTTTGGTTCGCGGCAGAACAAGCAAATGGACAAAAAGTTTGTGCGAACATTCGTTAAAGTTTATGCGACACGAACGTGAAAAATCAAAAGTGCCTGCAGGCTCTATATACTCTGAACAGCAGTATACAGGCGGTCCCCGGGTTACAAACAAGACAGGGACTGTAAGTTATTGTCGTAAAAAGTGTTTGGGGACCCGGGTCCTGCCCCAGGGGAGTGTTTGGGGACCCGGGTCCTGCCCCAGGGGACATGTATCAATGCAAAAAAAGTTTTACAAACAGACGTTTATTTGGGAGCAGTGATTTTAATGATGCTTAAAGTGAAACAATTAAAGTGAAATATTCCTTTAAATATCGTACCTGGGGGGTGTCTATAGTATGCCTGTAAAGTGGTGCATGTTTACCGTGTTTAGAACTGTCCCTGCACAAAATGACATTTCTAAAGGAATAAGGAGTCATTTAAAACTGCTTGCAGCTTTAATGAAATGTGTGGTCCCGGCCATATGGATGAAAATGATTGAGAAAAACGGTATGGGTACCCCCCTCCCCCAGCCCATAGCCAGGCCCTTTGGGTCTTGTATGGATATTAAGGGGAACCCCGCACCCAAATTAAAAAAAGGAAAGGCGTGGGGCCCCCAGGCCCTATATACTCTGAACAGCAGTATACAGGCGCTGCAAACAAGGCAGGGACTGGAGGTTTGTTGTTAAGCTGAATCTGTTTGTAAGTTTGAACTGGTAAATTTCTAAAGTGTAGCTTCAGCCAAAAAAATTTGCTGTCTGTGCCCCGTGTTCAGAAGATTTCACCTCACTTTCTGTCCCAATGACAATTGGATTTAGAAAATTTGGGGTTATTAGGGAAACAAGGATTGGTGATAAAGCATCAGTGGAGAGGAGACACCTTTTTCCCATATTGAGGTGTTCGTTTATGAAGCAGTGAAGAGCGGTGATCCCAAGGATCACCACTGATCACAGCCCATAAACAGTGATAAATCGGGGGGGGGGGGGAGTGTTTGAATTTGTTCTCCCGCCGTTTATCTCCACACACAGAGAAGTCTCATAGACTGACACAGTAACGGACAGTTTATTAGGCTGCGATCTGAGAGCTTCACTGGCGATCTGTGTCAGAATTCACACTCCCCGCTTCACCAGCTCATCCCTGTCCAACAAGGCCAAGACATTGCCTTCCACATGCTGGTAGAGAGCCGGAATGGTCTTCAGTGAAAAGAAATGGCGTTTGGGAACCTGCCACTGAGGTACCGCACATTCCACAAATTCACAAAAGGGGGCAGAGTCTACCAGCTGAAAAGGCAGCAGTTACAGTGCTACCAATTTGGCCAAGCTAGCATTCAGACGCTGAGCATGTGGATGGCTGGGACCGAATTTCTTTCTACGATTTAGCAACAGGAGTAGGGAAATTTGCCTGCTACATTCGGATGTTGGTGCACCGCTAGCAGATTTCCTGCAAGTACTTGGGACACCTAATTCTACACCTTCATTCCTCTCAGTGCAGGTTTCTGAGAGGACTGAGGGTATAGTGGGGTTGGAGATCCCAGCTGATGAGGAGCAAGGAGAGGTCCGCCTTCTTCTTTTATGTGGGTCTTTTAAGTGCTGTTGCCAAGAGACTGCATGGGAGGTCGTCATATGTCTGGACAAGCATGTGGTGCCCAAGCGACTGCTGTTTTGGCCACACTTGATACGCTTCAGACATATGTTGCAAACAGCAACGGTGCAATCTGTTGCACACGTGTCAAAATAGAGCTTTTCAAAATACGTGGGGAGTCAGCAGCGCCCTTCACATGATTAGCTCTGCAGTGTGATGCAATAGGGTGGCTGCCCTTAAGCTGCCCCCTGGAGGGCATCCTGCCTCATTGGAGATGTGCCTCCTCCTCTCTTCTATCAGGGACCCAAGTAAAGTCAGTGACCTCATCATCCCCTCCCTCCTCCTCACTGGAGCAAACTTGGCAGTATGCTGCAGCTGGGGGAACATGACTGCCAGTTTCTTATCCTTCTTGGGCACCCCCTCTCTCTAGGCTCACGTTACTCCCTTCCTCAACCTGGGTCCCATCATCAGAGCCTTCAAAACACTGCGCATCCTTCAGCAGCAGGTACCCGACATTGTGGTAAAACAGTTCGGGGGACTCCTCTGTGCACGATGGTGGGGCTAGGGAAGGATTGACTGATGACATGAAGCCGATGGAATAGGCCGCTGTGGCAGCTGCATTGGCAGGCAAACTACTCTGAGCCTGGGTGACAGAGGATGAGGACGGCTTTGTTATCCACTCCACCAACTCTTCTGCATGTTGTGGCTCAATAACACAGCCAGCTGTCGGAAAAAAAAACAAGTGTACCCCACGGCCACGTGCTGAGGATGCACGACCAGCACTGTTGACTGTAGACAGAGAGCCTGCTTCCCCTCTTTAAGTGGCCTGTGAGCGTCTGCCTCTCCTTGGTGGCCTTCCAGACATGATGTATATTTTGATTAGCAAAACAACGCCTGAAGTTTATTAGAAAAAGTACACCAGGAATGACCTGCAGTCAGATATAGGCTAGACTGGATATATATATATATATATATGTGTGTGTAGGAGACTGTGTATATATATATATTTATATTAAATGCACTGCAGCTAACTGAACCACCTGCCTGCTCAATCTAAATGACACTCTGTCTCTGTCCACGCCAACAACACACTACACAGGGCCGACGTGCATGCAGCCTTATATAGTGTGGGGCGTGGACTTAGTCCCCCTGAGCCATGATTGGCCAAAGGCACCCTGCCTTTGGCCAATTATGGCTCTCTTTGCTGACGGCGCTGGAATTGGCCAAAGAATGCGGGTCATAGTGCATGCTTTGGCCAATCATCATACAGCAATGCACTGCGAACTCGCAGTGCATTATGGGGCGTGACACGGCAATCTAATTTGGCGCGAACACCCCATAATGTTAATTTTTTCAAAAGAACAGGCGAACAGCCAATGTTAGAGTGGAACTCATGTTGGACCCGAACATAAAGCTCATCCCTACTAGTGAGAGACCGGGAGCTCAGGGAGAGAAGATCTGCAGTGAGAGACTGTGTGAGAAGAAGAGAACTATTCTGTGTTACCAAGAGTTATGTAGAACTAGCGTTAGTGACTGTAACAAGATTTGTTACCATAGGAGACAGCGGTCCTACCTATACAGAAGTGGTGTCCGGCTGGAGGTCTTCCACTGTATAGCAGTTTACCTATAGAAGTCTCGGAGTCTGGTGCCCATCATTCCATCTTGCATTACACCCACCATGCCTTGTAACTCACTCTACAAAGGATGTCAATTGTCTCTAACTCTGGAGGTCACCATTAGTCCTCAGGGGGCCCAGGACCTTGTTACATGCAATAGAGGATATAGTACAGAAGTCAGGAGTATGTAATGTACAACATAGAGTATATAGTGATGGGTCAGGACTCATAATATTGGTGATTAGTAATCAGTGGCGGATGAAATGATTACTGGAGACAAGTTGCAGAGATCCCACACCGCTGCCTCCCATCTCCTGAGACTGCACTCAGTGACTTGGGTCAGAGACTATACAGACATATCCCTCCACCCGGCACAGCCAGCAAATAACAGAGCAAGTAACCCGGGAGAATTGTTCTGTCAGAGATCTCCCTAGACCCGGGCATGGGGCAGAAGACCCAAGGTACATACCCCAGGTGTCTAGGTCAAGCAAACCCTATGGTGAAAATCAACATTTTGCTGCCAGCTGAACCCCAGAATCTCCATAAATCCAGTCTAGAGACATAAATTGTGTCTGCAGCACAGAGAAGGAAGATTATCCGAGAGAAATACAGGACGGGGAACACAGCTCAGGAAAGTGACCAGGGGATTACAGGCTGATATCACCCAGTCCCCGCCCTACTCTGGACCAATCAGTGAGCAGTATGG
Organism: Rana temporaria; assembly: GCF_905171775.1. NCBI lineage: Eukaryota > Metazoa > Chordata > Amphibia > Anura > Ranidae > Rana > Rana temporaria. The sequence goes on along the minus strand of NC_053492.1, from coordinate 7,856,078 downwards.
GTGGAGGAATGGATTTAGTGTTAATGACCCACCTGTGCTGATCTCTGTAGGAGTGTCCTCCTCTATAAATGTCCCCGTTATTCCATCCTCCTCCATAGACTGCTGATCATCCCTCACATACGTCTCTTCTTCTTCTGATTTCACCTCAAATTCTATATCGATTGGATCTCCACTCTAAACCAAGAGAATGAGAGAGAATATCATCTGTAAGATATAAACTTACATACAAAATCCACACATCATCTCCACCAGTCCATGTTCTAGATGCTCCGCCCCACCGACCTTGTAACAGTGGGGGATGGTGTGACCTTCCTGTGTGGAATCCCGGGAATACAGAGGACGGGGACATCTCTCTGGTGGGTTCCTGGTATTAGGTGGCTCCATCATATCCTTGTGTCCTTCTGAAAACTCCTCCATCACTCCATACTCCTCATCCTCCTCTTTATACTCTTCTTTAACATCAATATTATCATCCCCGAGATTTCCACTCTGATTATATAATAAAACATTCATTATAATAAACATGTTTGTGTATAAACCATAACTACCAATAATTGTTCCTCATCTACCTGATGATGGTGGGGGATGGTGTGTTCTTCCTTCATCACTCCATCCTCATCATCCTCCTCTTTTATCTCTTCTTTAACCTCAACTTTAGGATCTCTCAGGTCTCCACTCTGAATATAGAATAAAAATGACATCAATGGTAACAATGCAGATAATGTACAGATCCTAATGATACTATCAGTGATTGTTCCTCATCTACCTGATGATGGTGGGGGATGGTGTGACCTTCCTGTGTGGAATCCCGGGAATACAGAGGACGGGGACATCTCTCTGGTGGGTTCCCATTACTGGATCCATCTGTAGGAAACACACACACTGACTGAATACATTGGGGCATATCCACAAAAAGCTGGCTCAACTTAAAAAATCCCATTTAAGTTACACTGCCTTAAAATTTCTACCTAAGTGCCCGATCCACAAAGCACTTACCTAGAAATTTCAGGCTGTGTAACTTAAATCCGGCCGGCGTAAGGCGTTCCTCTTCATCAGGGGGCGATTCCAATTTAAATGAGGCGCGCTCCCACGCCGGCCGTACTGCGCATGCGCAAAGTTACGTTACGCCGAGTTTTGTGGATCGCGCCGGGTAAAAAAAGTTGCGTCGGGAAAAAAATAAAATAAAAAATTGACAGCGTCTCTTCTCTTCTTCTCCCTTCTTCCGATATTGACCCGACGCCTCTTCTCGCTGCAATGATGGAAGCGCGCCTTGCATCCGATTTATATAGGCCTCACCGTCCCATCATGCTACGGTAGGTACCCAATTCGTGGGTGCCTACCCACGTGGGTACCTACCGGAGCATGATGGGAGGCGTCGTGTCAACATCGGAAGAGGCGTCGTGTCAACATCGGAAGAAGGGAGAAGAAGAGAAGAGAAGATGACGTCACAGAAGACCGCGATGGCTGCCTGCTAGTAATTGAGCTAACACACGAAGATAGCAGGCAGCCAGCGCTGAAGGAGAAGGCACCGGACAGCTGGAGAAGAACCGGGGTGCGCCGAGTCAACAGCGGAGAGCGGTGAAGATAGAAGAAGACCCCCGGAGAGCGGAGAAGACCCCCCCCCCGGAGAGCGGAAGAAGAAGACCCCCCCGGAGAGCGGAGAAGACCCCCGGAGAGTGGAAGAAGAAGCCCTCCCTGGTATTAGAGCTAAAGAAGACAGGGGGGCCTCCGGAGCAGACTAATAAATGATTTTAAAAACCCTTGTGTTGTGTGTTTAATAACTATCACTTTGCCTCCAGGTGAATGGGTAGGGGTACGATGTACCCCATATCCATTCACTTAGGGTGGGGGGCCGGTATCTGGGGGCCCCCTTATTTGAGGGGACTCCCAGATTCCGATAAGCCCCCGCCCGCAGACCCCGACAACCAACGGCCAGGGTTGTCGGGAAGAGGTCCTGTCCTCATCAACATGGGGACAGGGTGCTCTGGGGTGGGGGGGCCCGCAGTGCGCCCCCCTGCCCCAGAGCACCCAACCCCCCCATGTTGAGGGCATGCGGCCTGGCACGGCTCAGGAGGGGGGGGCGCTCGCTCGTCCCCACTCCCATTCCTGGCCGGCCGGGTAGCGTGCTTTGGATACGGGTCTGGTATGGATTGTAGGGGGACCCCCTACGTCGATTTTTCGGCGTAGGGGGGGGGTCTCCTTACAACCCATACCAGACCTAAGGGCCTGGTATGCTCCTGGGGGGGAACCCATGCCGGTTTTGATTTTACAAATTGCCGTGGAGTTCTCCCTCATGATTCATACCAAATGCTGACGCTAGAATTGGCGGGAATCCAAGTCGGATCCCCGTCACCTCTATGACGCGCTCGCTTGAATGTGCTTTTACAAGGTGTTACTAACTTTACACTTTGTAAAAGCAGCCCTAATTTTACACTTGCAAACTAAAACTTACGGCGAAAAAACGAAGCTGAAAAGCTTTGTGGATCGCCGTAAGTGCTAATTTGCATACCCGAAGCGGCATTTTGACTCGAAATGCCCCCAGCGGCGGATGCGGTACTGCATCCTAAGATCTGACAGTGTAAGTCCCTTACACATTGTAACGGATTATGGACTATTCTGCCTGGACATTGATAATAACTGCAGGACTTGTTACAGTTGGATTTACCACATTGTATTCTGAGCACAAAGGGTTAATTGGACAAGTATCTTTTCATTGTTGAATGCTAATGTTCCCTTCGCATACCTAATGAACCCTCTTTTGTGTGCAGGTAAACAGCCCCCTGTGAGGTGTATGCTGATGGGGATTATGTGTGAGTGATAATTGTTTTAAAGGTTAATTGAATTCTATGTGCCTGGCCAGGAAATGTTAAGTGGGGTGAGGTGCCGAAGCGGCTAGAAACTGGCCAAGTGATTAATTCAAGGAGATGTCATTGTTTCGTGGGGTCTGTGTTGAAGCCCCCTACTGGGAAAAGGGGAGGGCGGAAACTGTCATTGTTCTTGTAACAGTTGTAACCAGATATAAGCAGGTGAAATATGCCAAATAAAGTCAGTCTGCTTGACTCTGCAAACGTAGCACGTCTCGTTTCTTGGAAGGGCGTTCGATGGGATATACCGGCGGTACCTGCATATCGCAGCTTGCCAGGGAAAAGGACGTCTCCAACGGCCGATACCCCTCACTACCAGTGGGTAGCCGTTACATTGGTTGGCAGTAGTGGGATGGTCCTTTTATCCAAAGAGCAAGTTCTGAATGGAGTCGCAGTATGCCAGGCTGAAAAGATCCACACTGAAAGATCTATTGGAGATTCGTGGTAGGAGCGCCAGCAACAGACCACGGAGGGAGCTGATAGCTGAACTGCTGGAGCTGGACGAAATGGATGGATCCATGGAAGGAACGGAGCCCATTGCACCGGTCAGCGAAGAAGATGTAATTACTGGGATTGTACAGCGGAGATTATCCTTGTATCCAGAAACGTCCGTGGAACTAATCAACCAGCTGTTCCGGGAAGCAAGGGAAGAAATACAAACGAAGAGGGGACAAGAACTGGAACCGGTAAGAGCGAGACAGCCCATTACACCTGCAGTTCCTACCCCCCCACCCGCTGCTACAGGAAAGAAAATACCGTTCACTGCATTTAAAGCTTTTGTAGAAAGTGAGGAGGAAATCGATGGATATTTGGCGGACTTTGAGAGGCAGTGCTCACTACACCAGGTACCACCAGACCAATGGGTCACTATTTTGTCGGGGAAATTGTCGGGCAAAGCCAACGAAGCCTTTCGGGCTCTCGCTCCAGAGAATATTTTACAATATCAGCAAGTTAAAAAGGCACTGCTAACCCGATATGCCGTAACGCCAGAAGCCTACCGCCGGCGCTTCCGGGAGTCCAAGAAGATGGCTGTGGACTCCCACATGGAATGGGCCAACCAGTTACAAAGGGTGGCATCCCTTTGGGTCCAAGGGTGCAAGGCCAACACCGGGGAGGAAGTATTGCAGCTGTTCCTAATGGAACATTTCTTCCAAGACCTGGCCGCAGACATACAAGACTGGGTACGAGATCGCCGTCCCGCTAACTTAAACGAGGCGGCTCGGCTAGCAGATGAGTACGCGGAAACAAGGAAAGTAAGCCAGGGTACTACACGGCTGGCTCATAAGGTAGAACCGCGTACTCTAACCGTCACCCCATGCCCAGAGTTTCCGGCTCCAGTCCCACCACGTCCTCAGGGGCCTAGCAACTACCCCCGGGATTCGCCTAGGGTGACGTGCCATCACTGCACCGACACGGGACATATTGCTCGTTATTGCCCTTTGAGAGCTACAAATAACAACCGGAGACGCACAACACCCAACACAGAGGTCACTCCATCACGTCCCTCTGCGGCCCACTGCCTGGAGACCGAGGGGGGCCCTGAGGAATGTCTGGGAATTTGGTATGAGGCAGACCCAATACAAGCGGCCTCTCCGGATAACCGCCAGCATCACCGTCAGGAGGTACGAGTGAATGGACAAGTAGCACAAGGCTTAAGAGATTCCGGGACTACTATCACTCTGATTCAAAAACATCTGGTAAAGCCAGAGAACGTGTCCACTCGCACAGTTGCCGTCCGGGTCGCAGGGGGTGCTGTATTTCGCGTACCCACCACCCGTGTGCACTTAGACTGGGGAGCCGGGTCAGGAAAGACCACAGTTGGTATCATGGACAACCTACCTGCCGAGGTGGTGCTGGGCAACGACATTGTCCCTCTGACTTCGGCTTATTTACCTACACCTGCTGCTGCTTGTCCCGGGACCACCCGCGTTGCTGGAATCAACCCGCTTGCTGCTGAGAACCGGGTAAGACTACCTTCCCCGACATGTACTGTAGATCCGGCACAATATCACAGTCTAAAATGGGAATGTGACAAGTTGGCCAGTGAGAAATCAGAGATGCAACGACACTATGTCATGTATTATGAGATGTCCCGTGGCTTGAACATTGAAATGCACAAACAAGCGGAAATTGTCAAAAGATTAAATGGGATTTGCATCCAGGTGGTGCCGTATCTGTCCCAAGAGCATCAGCAACAGGTTTTGGGAGCCATTGAGAGAGCAAAGCAAGTGACTGTTCCAGAACTGAATTCTATTATTCACCGTCACCATCAGCTACCGACCTGGTAAGCCAATGGGAAGGCCGACGGACTATCCAGGCAAACGGAACTTTTACCCTAACAGCAGACCGGACATCCCCAAGTTGATCCGAAAAGGATCAATCCGGGTCTGCCGAAGTGTTCCACAAAAGGGGGGCAGTGTAACGGATTATGGACTATTCTGCCTGGACATTGATAATAACTGCAGGACTTGTTACAGTTGGATTTACCACATTGTATTCTGAGCACAAAGGGTTAATTGGACAAGTATCTTTTCATTGTTGAATGCTAATGTTCCCTTCGCATACCTAATGAACCCTCTTTTGTGTGCAGGTAAACAGCCCCCTGTGAGGTGTATGCTGATGGGGATTATGTGTGAGTGATAATTGTTTTAAAGGTTAATTGAATTCTATGTGCCTGGCCAGGAAATGTTAAGTGGGGTGAGGTGCCAAAGCGGCTAGAAACTGGCCAAGTGATTAATTCAAGGAGATGTCATTGTTTCAGGATGTCTGTGTTGAAGCCCCCTACTGGGAAAAGGGGAGGGCGGAAACTGTCATTGTTCTTGTAACAGTTGTAACCAGATATAAGCAGGTGAAATATGCCAAATAAAGTCAGTCTGCTTGACTCTGCAAACGTAGCACGTCTCGTTTCTTGGAAGGGCGTTCGATGGGATATACCGGCGGTACCTGCATATCACAGCTTGCCAGGGAAAAGGACGTCTCCAACGGCCGATACCCCTCACTACCAGTGGGTAGCCGTTACACACATGTCGGATCTTCTGCCTAACTATGGAAAACTGATTCTGTGGATCAGTTCCAAAGTTAGAACCAGTGATACGCCGGCGTATCCCTTTTGAGGATCTGGCCCATTGTTTCTATGTGTTTATCAGATGATGGGGGGTCTAGGTGGAGCCTCCGTACTGCTCTCTCCTTTACAATAAAGTCTCCTCTTACCCGGTGATGTGAGGGGCGGCTGATTGTCCATCATGACGTCCTTGTAGAGATCCTTGTGTCCTTCTAAATACTCCTACATAGGGAAATAGACAGTGACATCACCTGATACTTACAAAGATAAAGTCATCATCCAGACACATCCCTTGTGTTGAACCTTTACAGACATCAGGAATAGTTATTTCCTCCTCCATAAAGATTATAAAATCAAACACACGTATCATAAGTCCACCTCTAACTAAAACCCCCAACCCGTATTATCGTATAATCTGTTAGTATAAACTGAAATGAAGAGAATGTTCCGGCCTTGTAAGTGGGGGAATGTTCTGACCCTGAAGGGGTTAATCTAGGTCTCCACACTATATATGTGTGTATTATCGTCTGCTGGAGATAAAAGACGTCACAGTGACTATGGAGGAAGAGGACGGACATGACGGGATTACTGGGTGTAAATAGAAAATAAGATCTTATTACCTCCTCTAATAATGGTAGCGGCTAGTTCCCAGCCTCCAGATTAACCTTGTGATGTCACAGGAAACATGTGACCAGGAAGCAGGAAATAGGGGGCGGGAACATGAAGTGAATAGGAGGTGTAGAGCAGAGCACATGTTATTATCCTGAAGGTTTCTCCCTCCATCTTCTTTTATATTATATCCTCTCTGTACCCCTCCATGTATACCTCAATCTCTCTCTCTCTGTATACCCCTCTCTCTCTGTATACCCCCTCTCTCTCCCTGTATACCCCCTCTCTCTCTCTCCCTGTATACCCCCCTCTCTCTCTCCCTGTATACCCCCTCTCTCTCTCTGTATACCCCCTCTCTCTCTCTCTGTATACCCCCCTCTCTCTCTCCCTGTATACCCCCCTCTCTCTCTCCCTGTATACCCCCCTCTCTCTCTCCCTGTATACCCCTCTCTCTCTCTCTCCCTGTATACCCCCTCTCTCTCTCTCTGTATACCCCCTCTCTCTCTCTCTGTATACCCCCCTCTCTCTCTCCCTGTATACCCCCCTCTCTCTCTCCCTGTATACCCCTCTCTCCCTGTATACCCTCTCTCTCTCTCCCTGTATACCCCTCTCTCTCTCTCCCTGTATACCCCTCTCTCTCTCTCTCTCCCTGTATACCCCTCTCTCTCTCTCTCCCTGTATACCCCCTCTCTCTCTCTCTCCCTGTATACCCCCTCTCTCTCTCCCTGTATACCCCCTCTCTCTCTCTGTATACCCCCTCTCTCTCTCTCTGTATACCCCCCTCTCTCTCTCCCTGTATACCCCCCTCTCTCTCTCCCTGTATACCCCCTCTCTCTCTCTCTGTATACCCCCTCTCTCTCTCTCTGTATACCCCCCTCTCTCTCTCCCTGTATACCCCCTCTCTCTCTCTCTCCCTGTATACCCCCTCTCTCTCTCCCTGTATACCCCTCTCTCTCTGTATACCCCCTCTCTCTCTCTGTATACCCCCCTCTCTCTCTCCCTGTATACCCCCTCTCTCTCTCCCTGTATACCCCTCTCTCTCTGTATACCCCCTCTCTCTCTGTATACCCCCCTCTCTCTCCCTGTATACCCCCCTCTCTCTCTCCCTGTATACCCTCTCTCTCTCCCTGTATACCCCCTCTCTCTCCCTGTATACCCCCCTCTCTCTCTCCCTGTATACCCCCCCTCTCTCTCCCTGTATACCCCCCTCTCTCTCTCCCTGTATACCCCCTCTCTCTCTCTCTCCCTGTATACCCCCTCTCTCTCTCTCTCTCTCTCCCTGTATACCCCCTATCTCTCTCTGTATACCCCCTCTCTCTCTCTGTATACCCCCTCACTCTCTGTATACCCCCCTCTCTCTCTCTCTGTATACCCCTCTCTCTCTCCCTGTATACCCCCTCACTCTCTGTATACCCCCCCCCCTCTCTCTCTCTGTATACCCTCTCTCTCTCCCTGTATACCTCAATCTCTCTCTCCCTGTATACCCCTCTCTCTCCCCCTGTATACCCCTCTCTCTCTCCCTGTATACCCCTCTCTCTCTCTGTATACCCTCTCTCTCTCCCTGTATACCCCTCTCTCTCTCTGTATACCCTCTCTCTCTCTCTGTACCTCTCCCTGTATACCCCTCTCTCTCTCTCCCTGTATACCCCCCTCTCTCTCTGTATACCCCCTCTCTCTCTCTCTGTATACCCCTCTCTCTCTCCCTGTATACCCAGGGCTGTGGAGTCGGTAGATAAATGTTCCGACTCCTCAGTTTTATGTACTTCCGACTCCGACTCCCCGACTCCGACTCCTCTGTATTAATATGCAAATGTATTTTATACATTCCTTGAGGGAAAGAAACGCAACCTACCACAGGACTACTGGCTGGGAAGCCAACAGTCTACTGCAGGGGTCTCAAACTCAAATTACCTGAGGGCCACAAGACAAGTTTCCATATCCCATGGGGGGCCGCATGCAAACTTTCAAACTTCAAAAACAGTACTGGTGTCAGCGAACGCATTATTAACCCTGACCACTACACTGCACACTGACCACTCACCATCAGGGTACAGCACATCAGGGCACAGGGCACAGCACACATGAGTGCACAGTGCACATCAGGGTACAAAGCCCAGCACATCAGAGCACAGGGCACATCAGAGCATAGCACATAGGGGTACAGCACAACAGGCCACACCAGGGTGCACGGCACATTAGGGCAGGGCATATCAGGACAGGGCACATGGCACAGTGCAGGACATGGCACATCAGGGCACAGCACATCAGGACAGGGCACATGGCACATCAGGGTACAGGGCACATGAAACAGCACATCAGGGTACCCCATGTACCCTGATGTGCTGGGCTTTGTACCCTGATGTGCTGTTTCATGTGCCCTGTACCCTGATGTGCCATGTGCCCTGATGTGCTACTCCCCGGCAGCCCCCCTCTCTTCTCGTCCATCTCAGATGATGTCACAAGCAAATGGGGATGGACGAGAAGAGAGAAGGGGCCGCCGGGGAGTAGCAGTGTGACATGAGAGACAAGTGAACTTATGACAGACGCTTCCTGCGCTACTCTTCATGCACCTCGATCTACACTTCCGCGGGACACGCCCTGCCTGCGGGCCATTTAAAACCGGTCCGCGGGCCGCAAATGGCCCGCGGGCCGGTACTTTGAGACCCCTGGTCTACTGTATTGCACAGTTTAAAGCGGGAGTTCACCCATTTATTTAATTTTTGCCCTTTTCCCCTTAGATTCCTGCTCGTTCGGTCTAGGGGAATCGGCTAGTTGTTTTAAAACATGAGCAGTACTTACCCGTTTTCGAGATGCATCCTCTCCGTCGCTTCCGGGTATGGGTCTACGGGAGCGGGCGTTCCTTCTTGATTGACAGTCTTCCGAGAGGCTTCCGACGGTCGCATCCATCGCGTCACTCGTAGCCGAAAGAAGCCAAACGTCGTTGCGGCTCTATACTGCGCCTGCGCACCGACGTTCGGCTTCTTTCGGAAAATCGTGACGCGATGGATGCGACCGTCGGAAGCCTCTCGGAAGACTGTCAATCAAGAAGGAACGCCCATTCCCGCAGCCCATACCCGGAAGCGACGGACAGGATGCATCTCGTAAACGGGTAAGTACGGATCATATTTTAAAACAACTAGCCGATTCCCCTAGACCCAACGAGAAGGAATCTAAGGGGAAAATGTGCTCTCTAAGGCCCCATACTCACGAGCAAACATGTCTGCTGAAACTGGCCCGCAGGCCAGTTTCAGCAGACATGTTTGGTCGTGTGTGGGCGCGAGCGGGCCGAATTCCAGCAAACATTTGCCCGCCGGGCCTTTTCCCAGCAGACAAATATTCCTGGACTTGTTTTAAAACAGTCCGCTGGAATTCTGCCCGCTCGGACATGTACGGTCGTCAGTACAGACCTACCGTACATGTCCAGGCGCCCGCCGTCCCTCGCATGCGTCGAATGACTTCGACGCATGCGTGGAAGCATTTTAAAGGCGGGCCGCCCACGTCGCCGCGTCATTGTCGCGGCGACACCGCGTCATCGACGCGGCGACACCGCGGACACGCCCCGCGTATTGTTTACGCGCGGACTTCTGTACGATGGTGTGTACAACCATCGTACAGAAGCCCTCTGGCAGACATGTATGGTGAAAACGGTCCGACGGACCGCTTTCACCATACATGTTTGGTCGTGAGTACCCGGCCTAAGGGTGAACCTCCACTTTAAGCAAAAGACAAACACAATGAAAACAACGTTTTTTTTATTCTAAAACATGATTTTCCTAGGAGAATCCCATAGTCATGTTTAAAGTTTAAGCTAACAATCGGAGTTTACACGTTTTTATAACCTTAGCTAAATGACAGCAGTTTTTCCAATGGTTTACAGCTTCAGTCTTGAACTATTGGCCCTCCACTTATACAAGTGTCTCACTCTCTAGTCCTGCAAAAAACATATTTATTTAATCCCTTATCAGTGAGAGGCTAGGTTACACATGGACGCTGCGTTCCCTGTAAAAGCAGAACACAACACTATGGAAAGTATAAGTATTGCAGCTCCTAATTGTGCGTTGCGTGCCATATAGTGAAGCACATGAAAAGCATGCTTCTTCACGGTCACTTAACCTGTTCGTTTTGCGGTTACGTGAGGCACTGCATGCATTGGTCTTTATTCTTACAGTAGAGAAGTCGTTAATTATAACTTTTTGTGAATTGGGACATTTAAACTTAGTAGGAGTCGGAGTCGTGCATTGTTTGCCGACTCCGACTCCAGGTACCCAAAATTTCCCCCGACTCCGACTCCTCGACTCCGACTCCACAGCCCTGGACCTCTCTCTCTCTCTGTATACCTCTCTCTCTCTCTCTCTGTATACCCCCTCTCT